>NC_135233.1:782026674-782326674 GCF_051348905.1 Ranitomeya variabilis
TCAAGTCGGACCCAGAGTGGCGCCGCCCGCCAAATCGGACCCAGAGTGGCGCCGCCCGCCAAATCGGACCCAGAGTGGCGCCGCCCGCAAAATCGGACCCAGAGTGGCGCCGCCCGCCAAATCGGACCCAGAGTGGCGCCGCCCGCCAAATCGGACCCAGAGTGGCGCCGCCCGCCAAATCGGACCCAGAGTGGCGCCGCCCGCCAAATCGGACCCAGAGTGGCGCCGCCCGCCAAATCGGACCCAGAGTGGCGCCGCCCGCCAAATCGGACCCAGAGAGGCGCCGCCCGCCAAATCGGACCCAGAGTGGCGCCGCCCGCAAAATCGGACCCAGAGTGGCGCCGCCCGCCAAATCGGACCCAGAGTGACCCGGGCCACCAAATCAGACCCAGAGTGACCCGGGCCGCCAAATCGGACCCAGAGTGACCCGGGCCGCCAAATCGGACCCAGAGTGGCGCCGCCCGCCAAATCGGACCCAGAGTGGCGCCGCCCGCCAAATCGGACCCAGAGTGGCGCCGCCCGCCAAATCGGACCCAGAGTGGCGCCACCCGCCAAATCGGACCCAGAGTGGCGCCGCCCGCCAAATCGGACCCAGAGTGGCGCCGCCCGCCAAATCGGACCCAGAGTGACCCGGGCCGCCAAATCGGATCCAGAGTGGCGCCGCCCGCCAAATCGGACCCAGAGTGGCGCCGCCCGCCAAATCGGACCCAGAGTGGCGCCGCCCGCCAAATCGGACCCAGAGTGACCCGGTCCGCCAAATCGGACCCAGAGTGACCCGGCCCGCCAAATCGGACCCAGAGTGACCCAGCCCGCCAAATCGGACCCAGAGTGACCCGGCCCGCCAAATCGGACATAGAGTGACCCGGCCCGCCAAATCGGACCCAGAGTGACCCGGCCCGCCAAATCGGACCCAGAGTGACCCGGCCCGCCAAATCGGACCCAGAGTGACCCGGCCCGCCAAATCGGACCCAGAGTGACTCAGCCCGCCAAATCGGACCCAGAGTGACCCGGCCCACTAAATCGGACCAAGAGTGGCGCCGCCCGCCAAGTCGGACCCAGAGTGGCGCCGCCCGCCAAGTCGGACCCAGAGTGGCGCCGCCCGCCAAGTCGGACCCAGAGTGGCGCCGCCCGCCAAGTCGGACCCAGAGTGGTGCCGCCCGCCAAGTCGGACCCAGAGTGGCGCCGCCCGCCAAGTCAGACCCAGAGTGGCGCCGCCTGTCAAATCGGACCCAGAGTGGCGCCGCCCATCTAATCGGACCCAGAGTGACCCGGGCCACCAAATCGGACCCAGAGTGACCCGGGCCACCAAATCGGACCCAGAGTGACCCGGGCCACCAAATCGGACCCAGAGTGACCCGGGCCACCAAATCGGACCCAGAGTGACCCGGGCCACCAAATCGGACCCAGAGTGACCCGGGCCGCCAAATCGGACCCAGAGTGACCCGGGCCGCCAAATCGGACCCAGAGTGACCCGGGCCGCCAAATCGGACCCAGAGTGACCCGGGCCGCCAAATCGGACCCAGAGTGACCCGGGCCGCCAAATCGGACCCAGAGTGACCCGGGCCGCCAAATCGGACCCAGAGTGACCCGGGCCGCCAAATCGAACCCAGAGTGGCGCCGCCCGCCAAATCGGACCCAGAGTGGCGCCGCCCGCCAAATCGGACCCAGAGTGGCGCCGCCCGCCAAATCGGACCCAGAGTGGCGCCGCCCGCCAAATCGGACCCAGAGTGGCGCCGCCCGCCAAATCGGACCCAGAGTGGCGCCGCCCGCCAAATTGGACCCAGAGTGGCGCCGCTCGCCAAATTGGACCCAGAGTGACCCGGGCCGCCAAATCGGACCCAGAGTGGCGCCGCCCGCCAAATCGGACCCAGAGTGGCGCCGTCTGCCAAATCGGACCCAGAGTGGCGCCGCCTGCCAAATCGGACCCAGAGTGGCGCCGCCCGCCAAATCGGACCCAGAGTGACCCGGCCCGCCAAATCGGACCCAGAGTGACCCGGCCCGCCAAATCGGACCCAGAGTGACCCGGCCCGTCAAATCGGACCCAGAGTGACCCGGCCCGCCAAATCGGACCTAGAGTGACCCGGCCCGCCAAATCGGACCCAGAGTGACCCGGCCCGCCAAATCGGACCCAGAGTGACCCGGCCCGCCAAATCGGACCCAGAGTGACCCGGCCCGCCAAATCGGACCCAGAGTGACCCGGCCCGCCAAATCGGACCCAGAGTGGCGCCGCCCGCCAAATCGGACCCAGAGTGACCCGGCCCGCCAAATCGGACCCAGAGTGACACGGCCCGCCAAATCGGACCCAGAGTGACCCGGCCCGCCAAATCGGACCCAGAGTGACCCGGCCCGCCAAATCGGACCTAGAGTGACCCGGCCCGCCAAATCGGACCCAGAGTGACCAGGCCCGCCAAATCGGACCCAGAGTGACCCGGCCCGCCAAATCGGACCCAGAGTGACCCGGCCCGCCAAATCGGACCCAGAGTGACCCGGCCCGCCAAATCGGACCCAGAGTGACCCGGCCCGCCAAATCGGACCCAGAGTGACCCGGCCCGCCAAATCGGACCAAGAGTGGCGCCGCCCGCCAAGTCGGACCCAGAGTGGTGCCGCCCGCCAAATCGGACCCGGAGTGGCGCCGCCCGCCAAATCGGACCCGGAGTGGCGCCGCCCGCCAAATCGGACCCGGAGTGGCGCCGCCCGCCAAATCGGACCCGGAGTGGCGCCGCCCGCCAAATCAGACCCGGAGTGGCGCCGCCCGCCAAATCGGACCCGGAGTGGCGCCGCCAGCCAAATCGGACCCGGAGTGGCGCCGCCCGCCAAATCGGACCCGGAGTGGCGCCGCCCGCCAGAGTGGCGCCGCCCGCCAAATCGGACCCGGAGTGGCGCCGCCCGCCAAATCGGACCCGGAGTGGCGCCGCCCGCCAAATCGGACCCGGATTGGCGCCGCCCGCCAAATCGGACCCGGAGTGGCGCCGCCCGCCAAATCGGACCCAGAGTGACCCGGGCCACCAACTCGGACCCAGAGTGACCCGGGCCACCAAATCGGACCCAGAGTGACCCGGGCCACCAAATCGGACCCAGAGTGACCCGGGCCACCAAATCGGACCCAGAGTGACCCGGGCCACCAAATCGGACCCAGAGTGACCCGGCCCACCAAATCGGACCCAGAGTGACCCGGGCCACCAAATCGGACCCAGAGTGACCCGGGCCACCAAATCGGACCCAGAGTGACCCGGGCCACCAAATCGGACCCAGAGTGACCCGGGCCACCAAATCGGACCCAGAGTGACCCGGGCCACCAACTCGGACCCAGAGTGACCCGGGCCACCAACTCGGACCCAGAGTGACCCGGGCCACCAAATCGGACCCAGAGTGACCCGGGCCGCCAAATCGGACCCAGAGTGACCCGGGCCGCCAAATCGGACCCAGAGTGGCGCCGCCCGCCAAATCGGACCCAGAGTGGCGCCGCCCGCCAAATCGGACCCAGAGTGGCGCCGCCCGCCAAATCGGACCCAGAGTGGCGCCGCCCGCCAAATCGGACCCAGAGTGGCGCCGCCCGCCAAATCGGACCCAGAGTGGCGCCGCCCGCCAAATTGGACCCAGAGTGGCGCCGCTCGCCAAATTGGACCCAGAGTGACCCGGGCCACCAAATCGGACCCAGAGTGGCGCCGCCCGCCAAATCGGACCCAGAGTGGCGCCGTCCGCCAAATCGGACCCAGAGTGGCGCCGCCTGCCAAATCGGACCCAGAGTGGCGCCGCCCGCCAAATCGGACCCAGAGTGACCCGGCCCGCCAAATCGGACCCAGAGTGACCCGGCCCGCCAAATCGGACCCAGAGTGACCCGGCCCGCCAAATCGGACCTAGAGTGACCCGGCCCGCCAAATCGGACCTAGAGTGACCCGGCCCGCCAAATCGGACCCAGAGTGACCCGGCCCGCCAAATCGGACCCAGTGTGACCCGGCCCGCCAAATCGGACCCAGAGTGACCCGGCCCGCCAAATCGGACCCAGAGTGACCCGGCCCGCCAAATCGGACCCAGAGTGGCGCCGCCCGCCAAATCGGACCCAGAGTGACCCGGCCCGCCAAATCGGACCCAGAGTGACACGGCCCGCCAAATCGGACCCAGAGTGACCCGGCCCGCCAAATCGGACCCAGAGTGACCCGGCCCGCCAAATCGGACCTAGAGTGACCCGGCCCGCCAAATCGGACCCAGAGTGACCAGGCCCGCCAAATCGGACCCAGAGTGACCCGGCCCGCCAAATCGGACCCAGAGTGACCCGGCCCGCCAAATCGGACCCAGAGTGACCCGGCCCGCCAAATCGGACCCAGAGTGACCCGGCCCACCAAATCGGACCAAGAGTGGCGCCGCCCGCCAAGTCGGACCCAGTGTGGCGCCGCCCGCCAAGTCGGACCCAGAGTGGCGCCGCCCGCCAAATCGGACCCGGAGTGGCGCCGCCCGCCAAATCGGACCCGGAGTGGCGCCGCCCGCAAAATCGGACCCGGAGTGGCGCCGCCCGCCAAATCGGACCCGGAGTGGCGCCGCCCGCCAAATCAGACCCGGAGTGGCGCCGCCCGCCAAATCGGACCCGGAGTGGCGCCGCCAGCAAAATCGGACCCGGAGTGGCGCCGCCCGCCAAATCGGACCCGGAGTGGCGCCGCCCGCCAAATCGGACCCGGAGTGGCGCCGCCCGCCAAATCGGACCCGGAGTGGCGCCGACCGCCAAATCGGACCCGGATTGGCGCCGCCCGCCAAATCGGACCCAGAGTGGCGCCGCCCGCCAAATCGGACCCAGAGTGACCCGGGCCACCAACTCGGACCCAGAGTGACCCGGGCCACCAAATCGGACCCAGAGTGACCCGAGCCACCAAATCGGACCCAGAGTGACCCGGGCCACCAAATCGGACCCAGAGTGACCCGGGCCACCAAATCGGACCCAGAGTGACCCGGCCCACCAAATCGGACCCAGAGTGACCCGGGCCACCAAATCGGACCCAGAGTGACCCGGCCCACCAAATCGGACCCAGAGTGACCCGGGCCACCAAATCGGACCCAGAGTGACCCGGGCCACCAAATCGGACCCAGAGTGACCCGGGCCACCAAATCGGACCCAGAGTGACCCGGGCCACCAAATCGGACCCAGAGTGACCCGGGCCACCAAATCGGATCCAGAGTGACCCGGGCCACCAAATCGGACCCAGAGTGACCCGGGCCACCAAATCGGACCCAGAGTGACCCGGGCCACCAAATCGGACCCAGAGTGACCCGGGCCACCAACTCGGACCCAGAGTGACCCGGGCCACCAACTCGGACCCAGAGTGACCCGGGCCACCAACTCGGACCCAGAGTGACCCGGGCCACCAACTCGGACCCAGAGTGACCCGGGCCACCAAATCGGACCCAGAGTGACCCGGGCCACCAAATCGGACCCAGAGTGACCCGGGCCACCAAATCGGACCCAGAGTGACCCGGGCCACCAAATCGGACCCAGAGTGACCCGGGCCACCAAATCGGACCCAGAGTGACCCGGGCCACCAAATCGGACCCAGAGTGACCCGGGCCACCAAATCGGACCCAGAGTGACCCGGGCCACCAAATCGGACCCAGAGTGACCCGGGCCACCAAATCGGACCCAGAGTGACCCGGGCCACCAAATCGGACCCAGAGTGACCCGGGCCACCAAATCGGACCCAGAGTGACCCGGGCCACCAAATCGGACCCAGAGTGACCCGGGCCACCAAATCGGACCCAGAGTGACCCGGGCCACCAAATCGGACCCAGAGTGACCCGGGCCACCAAATCGGACCCAGAGTGACCCGGGCCACCAAATCGGACCCAGAGTGACCCGGGCCACCAAATCGGACCCAGAGTGACCCGGGCCACCAAATCGGACCCAGAGTGACCCGGGCCACCAAATCGGACCCAGAGTGACCCGGGCCACCAAATCGGACCCAGAGTGACCCGGGCCACCAAATCGGACCCAGAGTGACCCGGGCCACCAAATCGGACCCAGAGTGACCCGGCCCACCAAATCGGACCCAGAGTGACCCGGGCCACCAAATCGGACCCAGAGTGACCCGGGCCACCAAATCGGACCCAGAGTGGCGCCGCCCGCCAAATCGGACCCAGAGTGGCGCCGCCCGCCAAATCGGACCCAGAGTGGCGCCGCCCGCCAAATCGGACCCAGAGTGGCGCCGCCCGCCAAATCGGACCCAGAGTGGCGCCGCCCGCCAAATCGGACCCAGAGTGGCGCCGCCCGCCAAATCGGACCCAGAGTGACCCGGGCCACCAACTCGGACCCAGAGTGACCCGGGCCACCAACTCGGACCCAGAGTGACCCGGGCCACCAACTCGGACCCAGAGTGACCCGGGCCACCAAATCGGACCCAGAGTGACCCGGCCCACCAAATCGGACCCAGAGTGACACGGCCCACCAAATCGGACCCAGAGTGACCTGGCCCACCAAATCGGACCCAGAGTGACCCGGCCCACCAAATCGGACCCAGAGTTACCCGGCCCACCAAATCGGACCCAGAGTGACCCGGGCCACCAAATCGGACCCAGAGTGACCCGGGCCACCAAATCGGACCCAGTGACCCGGGCCACCAAATCAGACCCAGAGTGACCCGGGCCACCAAATCGGACCCAGAGTGACCCGGGCCACCAAATCGGACCCAGAGTGACCCGGGCCACCAAATCGGACCCAGAGTGACCCGGGCCACCAAATCGGACCCAGAGCGGCCTCAACCCTGAGGGGCTACAACTACCAAACCAGCGCCTGAGGGGCACCCAAGTGTGAAAGTCTTGCAGGGGCAGCCCGGGCACCATTCCAAAGCACTATCTGTAGTTCCTTCAGGAAATACCCATCTAGTTCTTATTATTATTCAGTCCGCACGTAATGCGGCCCGAACCGCTTCACTCACAGACTCCAGTGAGGTGTCATTTCGAAGCCAGCGTCCCCAAGAGGTGTGCTAAGTATTTTTCGTGTCGATCGGATTTGTAGTTTTGGCGCAATTTGCGTTTGAAAATGTTTTTTCCCCTCATTGTAATGCTTTTCAATAGGGAAATTTTCACATAGGTTATAATGGCCGGGTTTCTGAGGCAATTTGAAATGTACCTGCCACCTGGCTGATTAGCTCATTGATATGCTCAGTCAGGCCCAGTTACTATGCCAACGCCTGCGAACTGTACATGACCCTAGCAGGACAGTTTTGGCAGATAATATCAGCTCTTAAAGTGATAGCACAGCACAATTTCAAAGCACTATCTATAGTCTTATTATAATTATTGCCCCGCTCACCAAATCGGACCCAGCCCGCCAAATCGGACCCAGAGTGGCGCCGCCCGCCAAATCGGACCCAGAGTGGCGCCGCCCGCCAAATCGGACCCAGAGTGGCGCCGCCCGCCAAATCGGACCCAGAGTGGCGCCGCCCGCCAAATCGGACCCAGAGTGGCGCCGCCCGCCAAATCGGACCCAGAGTGGCGCCGCCCACCAAATCGGACCCAGAGTGGCGCCGCCCGCCAAATCGGACCCAGAGTGGCGCCGCCCGCCAAATCGGACCCAGAGTGGCGCCGCCCGCCAAATCGGACCCAGAGTGGCGCCGCCCGCCAAATCGGACCCAGAGTGGCGCCGCCCGCCAAATCGGACCCAGAGTGGCGCCGCCCGCCAAATCGGACCCAGAGTGACCCGGGCCACCAAATCGGACCCAGAGTGACCCGGGCCACCAAATCGGACCCAGAGTGACCCGGGCCACCAAATCGGACCCAGAGTGACCCGGGCCACCAAATCGGACCCAGAGTGACCCGGGCCACCAAATCGGACCCAGAGTGACCCGGGCCACCAAATCGGACCCAGAGTGACCCGGGCCACCAAATCGGACCCAGAGTGACCCGGGCCACCAAATCGGACCCAGAGTGGCCTCAACCCTGAGGGGCTACAACTACCAAACCAGCGGCTGAGGGGCACCCAAGTGTGAAAGTCTTGCAGGGGCAGCCCGGGCACCATTCCAAAGCACTATCTGTAGTTCCTTCAGGAAATACCCATCTAGTTCTTATTATAGTGCTTTGGAACAAAGCACTATACTGTTATTCCACCGTGGTAAACTTCTTCTTATTCTTATTATTCAGTCCGCACGTAATGCGGCCCGAACCGCTAAACTCACAGACTCCAGTGAGGTGTCATTTCGAAGCCAGCGTCCCCAAGAGGTGTGCTAAGTATTTTTCGTGCCGATCGGATTTGTAGTTTTTGCGCAATTTGTGTTTGAAAAAAGTCTTTCAATGCGTTTCAATGGAGAAATTTTCCTATACGTTTATAATGGGCTGGTTTCTGAGGCAATTTCTAAAAATAACTGCCACCTGGCTGATTAGCTCATTGATATGCGCAGTCAGACACAGTTACTATGCCAACGCCTATGAAATCTACATCAGCTCACCAGGTCACAAGTTTTGTCAGATAATATCAGCTCTTAAAGTGACAGTACAGCACAATTCCAAACCACTATCTGTAGTCTTATAATTATTAGATGGTGGCCCGATTCTAACTCATCGGGTATTCTAGAATATGCATGTCCACGTAGTATATTGCACAGCCACGCAGTATACAGTGCAGAGCCGCGCAGTACACAGCGCAGAGCCGCGCAGTACACAGCGCAGAGCCGCGCAGTACACAGCGCAGAGCCGCGCAGTACACAGCGCAGAGCCGCGCAGTACACAGCGCAGAGCCGTGCAGTACACAGCGCAGAGCCGCGCAGTATAAAGCGCAGAGCCGTGCAGTACACAGCGCAGAGCCGCGCAGTACACAGCGCAGAGCCGTGCAGTACACAGCGCAGAGCCGCGCAGTATAAAGCGCAGAGCCGTGCAGTACACAGCGCAGAGCCGCGCAGTACACAGCGCAGAGCCACGCAGTACACAGCGCAGAGCCGCGCAGTACACAGCGCAGAGCCGTGCAGTACACAGCGCAGAGCCGCGCAGTATACAGCGCAGAGCCGTGCAGTACACAGCGCAGAGCCGTGCAGTACACAGCGCAGAGCCGCGCAGTACACAGCGCAGAGCCGCGCAGTACACAGCGCAGAGCCGCACAGTATAAAGAGCAGAGCCGCGCAGTACACAGCGCAGAGCCGCGCAGTACACAGCGCAGAGCCGCGCAGTACACAGCGCAGAGCCATGCAGTACACAGCGCAAAGCCGCGCAGTATAAAGCGCAGAGCCACGCAGTACACAGCGCAGAGCCGCGCAGTACACAGCGCAGAGCCGCGCAGTATAAAGCGGAGAGCCGCGCAGTACACAGCGCAGAGCCAAGCAGTACACAGCGCAGAGCCGCGCAGTAGACAGCGCAGAGCCGTGCAGTACAGAGCGCAGAGCCGCACAGTATAAAGCGCAGAGCCGCGCAGTATACCGCGCAGAGCCGCGCAGTACACAGCGCAGAGCCGTGCAGTACACAGCGCAGAGCCGCGCAGTATAAAGCGCAGAGCCGTGCAGTACACAGCGCAGAGCCGCGCAGTACACAGAGCAGAGCCGCGCAGTACACAGCGCAAAGCCGCGCAGTATAAAGCGCAGAGCCGCGCAGTACACAGCGCAGAGCCGCGCAGTACACAGCGCAGAGCCGCGCAGTACACAGCGCAGAGCCGCGCAGTACACAGCGCAGAGCCGCGCAGTACACAGCGGAGAGCCGCGCAGTACACAGCGCAGAGCCGAGCAGTACACAGCGCAGAGCCGCGCAGTACACAGCGCAGAGCCGCGCAGTACACAGCGCAGAGCCGCGCAGTACACAGCGCAGAGCCGCGCAGTACACAGCGCAGAGCCGCGCAGTACACAGCGCAGAGCCGCGCAGTACAGAGCGCAGAGCCGCACAGTATAAAGCGCAGAGCCGCGCAGTACACAGCGCAGAGCCGCGCAGTACACAGCGCAGAGCCGCGCAGTACACAGTGCAGAGCCGCACAGTACACAGCACAGAGCCGCGCAGTACACAGCGCAGAGCCACCCAGTATATAGCGCAGAGCCGCGCAGTACGCAGCGTAGAGCCAAGCAGTATGCAGCGCAGAGCCGCGCAGTATACAGCGCTGAGCCGTGTAGTATACAGCGCAGAGCCCCGCAGTATACAGTGCAGAGCCCCGCAGTATACAGCGCAGAGCCGTGCAGTACACAGTGCAGAGCCGCGCAGTACACAGCGCAGAGCCGCGCAGTATACAGCGCAGACACGCGCAGTACACAGCACGGACACGCGCAGTACACAGCGCAGAGCCGCGCAGTACACAGCGCAGAGCCGCGTAGTATACAGCGAAGAGCCACGCAGTATATAGCGCAGAGCCGCGCAGTACAAAGCGCAGAGCTGCGCAGTATACAGCGCAGAGCCGCGCAGTATACAGCGCAGAGCCGCGCAGTATACAGCGCAGAACGCGCAGTACACAGTGCAGAGCCGCGCAGTACACAGCGCAGAGCCGTGCAGTACACAGCGCAGAGCCGCGCAGTACACAGCGCAGAGCCGCGCAGTACACAGCGCAGAGCCACGCAGTATACAGCGCAGAGCCGCGTAGTATACAGCGCAGAGCCGCGTAGTATACAGCGCAGAGCCACGCAGTATACAGCACAGAGCCACGCAGTATACAGCGCAGAGCCACGTAGTTATACTGCCCAGTCACGTAGTATATTGTCCAGTCACATAGTATACTGCATATCCCTGTTAAAAAAAAAAAAGAATTAAAATAAAAAAGTTACATACTCACCTCCTGGAGCGGCCGGTATCTGATGGTTGTTGCACCTCCTAGAGCGGCCGGTACACGATGCTTGTTGCACCTGGAGTGGCCGGTACCCGATGCTTGTTGCGCGCTCCGGTCCCAAGAGTGCATTGCGGTCTCACGAGATGATGACGTAGCGGTGTTGTGAGACAGAAAGACGGAAGTGCCCTTAGACAATTAGATAGTAGATTACCCCGCTCACCAATTCGGAACCCGAGAGGCCCGGCCCACCAAATCGGACCCCGAGGGGCCCGGCCCACCAAATCGGACCCAGAGTGACCCCGCCCCTAAATCAGACCCAGTGTGACCCCGCCCACCAAATCGGACCCAGAGTGGCTCCGCCCACCAAATCGGACCCAGAGTGACCCCTTCCACCAAATCAGACCCAGAGTGACCCCTTCCACCAAATCGGACCCAGAGTGACCCCTTCCACCAAATCGGGCCCAGAGTGACCCCGCCCACCAAATCGGACCCAGAGTGACCCCACCCACCAAATCGGACCCTGAGGTGCCCAGCCCACCAAATCAGACCCTGAGGTGCCCAGCCCACCAAATCGGACCGAGTGACCCCACCCACCAAATTGGTCCCTAAGGTGCCCCGCCCACCAAATCGGACCCAGAGTGGCTCCGCCCACCGAATCGGACCCAGCGTAGCCGCGCCCACAGAATCGGACCAAAAGTGACCCCGCCCACCGAATCGGACCTAGATTTACCCCGCCCACAAAATCAGACCCAGATTGACCCAACCCACCAAATCGGACCGCCTGAGGGGCACCCAAGTGTCAAAGTCTTGCAGGGGCAGCCCGGGCACCATTCCAAAGCACTATCTGTAGTTCCTTCAGGAAATACCCATCTAGTTCTTATTATTATTCAGTCCGCACGTAATGCGGCCCGAACCGCTTCACTCACAGACTCCAGTGAGGTGTCATTTCGAAGCCAGCGTCCCCAAGAGGTGTGCTAAGTATTTTTCGTGTCGATCGGATTTGTAGTTTTGGCGCAATTTGCGTTTGAAAATGTTTTTTCCCCTCATTGTAATGCTTTTCAATAGGGAAATTTTCACATAGGTTATTATGGCCGGGTTTCTGAGGCAATTTGAAATGTACCTGCCACCTGGCTGATTAGCTCATTGATATGCTCAGTCAGGCCCAGTTACTATGCCAACGCCTGCGAACTGTACATGACCCTAGCAGGACAGTTTTGGCAGATAATATCAGCTCTTAAAGTGATAGCACAGCACAATTTCAAAGCACTATCTATAGTCTTATTATAATTATTGCCCCGCTCACCAAATCGGACACAGCCCGCCAAATCGGACCCAGAGTGGCGCCGCCCGCCAAATCGGACCCAGGGTGGCGCCGCCCGCCAAATCGGACCCAGGGTGGCGCCGCCCGCCAACTCGGACCCAGGGTGGCGCCGCCCGCCAACTCGGACCCAGGGTGGCGCCGCCCGCCAACTCGGACCCAGGGTGGCGCCGCCCGCCAAATCGGACCCAGGGTGGCGCCGCCCGCCAAATCGGACCCAGGGTGGCGCCGCCCGCCAAATCGGACCCAGGGTGGCGCCGCCCGCCAAATCGGACCCAGGGTGGCGCCGCCCGCCAAATCGGACCCAGAGTGGCGCCGCCTGCCAAATCGGACCCAGGGTGGCGCCGCCCGCCAAATCGGACCCAGAGTGGCGCCGCCCGCCAAATCGGACCCAGGGTGGCGCCGCCCGCCAAATCGGACCCAGAGTGGCGCCGCCCGCCAAATCGGACCCGGAGTGGCGCCGCCCGCCAAATCGGACCCGGAGTGGCGCCGCCCGCCAAATCGGACCCGGAGTGGCGCCGCCCGCCAAATTGGACCCGGAGTGGCGCCGCCCGCCAAATCGGACCCGGAGTGGCGCCGCCCGCCAAATCGGACCCGGAGTGGCGCCGCCCGCCAAATCGGACCCGGAGTGGCGCCGCCCGCCAAATCGGACCCGGAGTGGCGCCGCCCGCCAAATCGGACCCGGAGTGGCGCGGCCCGCCAAATCGGACCCGGAGTGGCGCGGCCCGCCAAATCGGACCCGGAGTGGCGCCGCCCGCCAAATCGGACCCGGAGTGGCGCGGCCCGCCAAATCGGACCCGGAGTGGCGCGGCCCGCCAAATCGGACCCGGAGTGGCGCGGCCCGCCAAATCGGACCCGGAGTGGCGCGGCCCGCCAAATCGGACCCGGAGTGGCGCGGCCCGCCAAATCGGACCCGAAGTGGCGCGGCCCGCCAAATTGGACCCGGAGTGGCGCGGCCCGCCAAATCGGACCCGGAGTGACCCGGCCCCCCAAATCGGACCCCGAGTGGCGCGGCCCGCCAGATCGGACCCGGAGTGGCGCGGCCCGCCAAATCGGACCCCGAGTGGCGCGGCCCGCCAAATCGGACCCCGAGTGGCGCGGCCCGCCAAATCGGACCCCGAGTGGCGCGGCCCCCCAAATCGGACCCCGAGTGGCGCGGCCCCCCAAATCGGACCCCGAGTGACCCGGCCCCCCAAATCGGACCCCGAGTGACCCGGGCCACCAAATCGGACCCAGAGTGGCCTCAACCCTGAGGGGCTACAACTACCAAACCAGCACCTGAGGGGCACCCAAGTGTGAAAGTCTTGCAGGGGCAGCCCGGGCACCATTCCAAAGCACTATCTGTAGTTCCTTCAGGAAATACCCATCTAGTCTAAATTTTGCTAATGATTCCATGCCAAAATCCATTTAAAATCCAAAGATAATCCACATACCATGCAAAGGACAATGCGGGTTGGGGTTTGTAACCCCATACACCAACAACATTTTTTGTTCAGAATTTTGGAGCCTCTGTGAAATAGATGCTATTTTGGGAAATTTCCACATAGAAAAGCCAAGGATTAGCCCCTTTCATTGACAATGGGGATAATTCTTCTGAAGATCAAAAACAGTTTAATCATCTGGGGAAAGAAATCTGTGATCTCTAAAGGTGTCAGATTTATATCTAAAGGTACCGTCACACTAAGCGACGCTGCAGCGATAGCGACAGCAATGCCGATCGCTGCAGCGTCGCTGTGTGGTCGCTGGAGAGCTGTCACACAGACCGCTCTCCAGCGACCAGCGATGCCGAGGTCCCCGGGTAACCAGGGTAAACATCGGGTTGCTAAGCGCAGGGCCGCGCTTAGTAACCCGATGTTTACCCTGGTTACCAGCGTAAAAGTTAAAAAAACAAACAGTACATGCTCACCTGCGCGTCCCCCAGCCTCTGCATCCTGACGCTGACTGAGCTCCGGCCCTAACAGCACAGCGGTGACGTCACCGCTGTTGCTTTCACTTTCAGTTTAGGGCCGGCGCTTTAGTGTCAGGAAGCAGAGGCTGGGGGACGCGCAGGTGAGTATGTACTGTTTGTTTTTTTAACTTTTACGCTGGTAACCAGGGTAAACATCGGGTTACTAAGCGCGGCCCTGCGCTTAGTAACCCGATGTTTACCCTGGTTACCAGTGTAAAATATCGCTGGTATCCTTGCTTTTGCTGTCAAACACGGCGATACACGGCGACCTAGCGACCAAATAATGTGCAGACCTTCTAGCAGCGACCAGCAATTTCACAGCGGGATCCAGATCGCTGCTGCGTGTCAAATACAGCGATATCGCCATCCAGGTCGCTGCAACGTCACGGATTGCTGGCGATATCGCCTAGTGTGACGGTACCTTAACATGTAACAAATCCTTGAATTATATTGAGCAATTCTACAATATTCAGGTTGAGTATGTGTGAATATTGTATTTTATCAGCTTAGGCTTCTTTCACACTAGCGTCGGGTCAGGCCGAGGTCCCCGACGCTAGCGTTGTCCCCGCCGCACAACGGGGGCAGCGGATGCATTTTTCCTGCGCATCCGCTGCCCCATTGTGAGGTGCGGGGAAGTGCGTGGAGGTGGGGGCGGAGTTCCGGCCGCGCATGCGCGGTCGGAAAAAGCGGACCGTCGGGAGCAAAAAACGTTACATGTAACGTTTTTTGCTCCCGACGGTCCGCAACAGCACGGCACAACCGTCGCAGGACGGTTGCGACGTGTGTCATTGCGTCGCAAATGCGTCGCTAATGTTAGTCAATGCTGAAAAAACGCATCCTGCAAGCACTTTTGCAGGATGCGTTTTTTCGGCAAAACGACGTATTTGCGACGTAATGCAGTTAACGCTAGTGTGAAAGTAGCTTTAGTGTGACGGAGCTTATATCTATGCCCTAAACATCTAAAAGTATAAAGCTAGAAGCATTGCTGTGCTAATAAACCTATGAAGCTCAGTAACATATGTTGTCATTACTTACGGTTGTTTAGCTGACAATAGAGTTCATTTAAAAAAAAAAAAACTTCCGCCTACTTGCTCTGGGAGTACACCAGGCTTATGCCACCTAATCTGAGAGCAGCAGGATGTAGGGGCTGAGACCCTGAATCCAGAGATGTGTCATTTGCAGGTCTTCTTAGTGTAGATTTTATAAAATCATTGTTTTATCAGCAGGAGATTATTACTAGAGGACTAGTAAACCTTTTGCAATATAGTCATGTTTATTTATGAGCTGTATAACCCTCTTCACTGATAGGCAGTTTCTGCCTATGCACAGTATGTAAAGAAAACTGTCAATCATTGGTGGGGGTGGGGTTACACAGAGCTCAGCAGTCATTGAACTAGGAGATCTGCAGCAGATAAAACAGTTTTAATAAAAACTGCAGCACCCTGTAAAATAAGAGACACATCACTGGAATCAGGGTCTCTGCCCTTACATTTTGCTGCTCTCAGATGGGTTAGCGAAAACCTGGTGACAGATTCACTTTACAGTCTTCAGCATCTTCTGACACTTATTAAGGACGATATAGGAAACATGAATAATTAATAAGAAACACCTGCAAAGGCTTCCTAAGCATCTAAAAAGGTCCCTTAGGCTAGTTTCACATTTGCTTTAGAATCCGCAGCGTTTAATCCGCAACCGCAAATGCAGGAAAAACCGCATTGAAACGCGTACAAATGCAGTGTTTTTTAGAAGCATACGTTAACGCATGCGTTTCAAAAACGTGGCGTTTTCACACTTTTCCATGCGTTTTGCACTCATTGCGTTTTCTGTACGCATGGTGAAAAATTTAACAGGAACAAAATCTCGATAAACAGACACCGCCAATGGGACTACAGTGGGCGTGTATTATGGGATATCTATATATGGACCCTTGGACTGCTGAAATTTTCACAGTTTGCTACTGTATCCTGTGTCATGATGGATCTTCGCATGGATAGCTTTTATTTCAACCTGGATTTAAACATCAAGCTGTTTCTTGCCTGTGCGTTTGCTTGGGAACAACAAAGAAATAGAGAACGACAGAGAAGGACACGGCTTCGGCGTTTTTGGAGGCACCCTATTATTGAACTCCGGGAGAGCCGTGGAGCCTATCACACGCTATATGGCGACCTTAATGCCAACCCAGACAAATTCCCGGAATATACCAGGATGTTTCAAGACTCTTTCCGGGAATTGCTTGGTCGTGTCCAAGGAGCCATCCAGGGACAGGACACCCAGCTCCATAGAACGATTCCTGCAGAGGAACGTCTGCTGGTTACATTAAGGTACGTAATAATTATAAACAAATGCCAGTCATAATTATTATTGGTCTGCCATGTATTATTTGTATTTTCCTTTATGTCTTTAACTAAACACCACCATAAACGGAATTGATTGTAATTTTATTTTTGTATTTTTATTTCAGATTTCTGGCAACCGGAGAGAGCTTATCATCCCTCCACTTTCAGTACCGGCTTGGAATTTTCACCCTGTCTGGAATAGTTGCGGACACCTGCCGGGCTTTGTGGAATGTTCTCCGGGATGAGTTTATACCCTTACCCACGGAGGACATGTGGATTGAAATTGCAGAAAAATTCTGGAGTGTGTATGATTTCCCCAACTGCTTGGGAGCGGTGGATGGAAAGCACATACGCATTATCGTATCGCCAGAACTGGATTGGAGTACTCCAACTACAAGTTGTGCTAATGGCAATAGCAGATGTGGACTGTCCCTTCATCGCCGTGGACATTGGAGCTTTTGGCCGTGGCAATGACTCACAGACTTTCAAGAACTCAGATATGGGCCAATGTGTGCATGGAAGAAATTTTAATTTTCCACTGCCATGACCTCTCCCCAACACTCAAGGCCCACCGATGCCATTTGTTATGGTTGGGGATGAGGCCTTTCAGATTTGTGAAAACCTACTGAAGCCATATTCCAGTCGGGACTTGAACCACACTAAAAGGATTTATAACTACAGACTGACCAGGGCCCGACGAACAGTAGAGTGTACCTTTGGGATTCCAGTCTCAAAATGGCGCATTTTTGTGACAGCCATTAATCTAAAAAGGGAGACAGTCGATGAGGTGGTCAAAGCCTGTGGTTCTCCACAATTACATAATGGCTAAGGAGCGACCCAACATTAAACTGGATGAACCAGTTGCAAACCCATTGCCAGATTACCAGCATCACGGTCTACTGTTGAAGTTGGCCACATGCGGGACCAATTTGCTGCCTATTTTGACTCAGATATTGGATGTGTGGCATGGCAAGACAATATTGTGTAAAATTTCCTGTTGGGTTTGGGCCTGTGCCAGTTATGTTTTAAATGTTAATAATATTTTTTTTAATAAAATTCGTGTTCTGATATCTTACATAGTTACATAGTTACATAGTTACATAGTTATTAAGGTTGAAGGAAGACTGTAAGTCCATCTAGTTCAACCCATAGCCTAACCTAACATGCCCTAACATGTTGATCCAGGGGAAGGCAAAAAAACCCCATGTAGCAAAGAGTAACTCCACCATTGGGAAAAAAATTCCTTCCCGACTCCACATACGGCAATCAGACTAGTTCCCTGGATCAACGCCTTATCAAAGAATCTAGTGTATATACCCTGTAACATTATACTTTTCCAGAAAGGTATCCAGTCCCCTCTTAAATTTAATTAATGAATCACTCATTACAACATCATACGGCAGAGAGTTCCATAGTCTCACTGCTCTTACAGTAAAGAATCCGCGTCTGTTATTATGCTTAAACCTTCTTTCCTCCAGACGTAGAGGATGCCCCCTTGTCCCTGTCTCAGGTCTATGATTAAAAAGATCACCAGAAAGGTCTTTGTACTGTCCCCTCATATATTTATACATTAAAATAAGATCACCCCTTAGTCTTCGTTTTTCCAAACTAAATAGCCCCAAGTGTAATAACCTATCTTGGTATTGCAGACCCCCCAGTCCTCTAATAACCTTGGTCGCTCTTCTCTGCACCCGCTCCAGTTCAGCTATGTCTTTCTTATACACCGGAGACCAGAACTGTGCACAGTATTCTAAGTGTGGTCGAACTAGTGACTTGTATAGAGGTAAAATTATGTTCTCCTCGTGAGCATCTATGCCTCTTTTAATACATCCCATTATTTTATTTGCCTTTGTAGCAGCTGCCTGACACTGGCCACTGAATATGAGTTTGTCATCCACCCATACACCCAGGTCTTTTTCATTGACGGTTTTGCCCAGAGTTTTAGAATTAAGCACATAGTTATACATCTTATTACTTCTACCCAAGTGCATGACCTTACATTTATCCCCATTAAAGCTCATTTGCCATTTATCAGCCCAAGCTTCTAGTTTACATAAATCATCCTGTAATATAAAATTGTCCTCCCCTGTATTGATTACCCTGCAGAGTTTAGTGTCATCTGCAAATATTGAAATTCTACTCTGAATGCCCCCTACAAGGTCATTAATAAATATGTTAAAAAGAAGAGGGCCCAATACTGACCCCTGTGGTACCCCACTGCTAACCGTGACCCAGTCCGAGTGTGCTCCATTAATAACCACCCTTTGTTTCCTATCCCTGAGCCAGCTCTCAACCCACTTACACATATTTTCCCCTATCCCCATTACTCTCATTTTATGTAACAACCTTTTGTGTGGCACCGTATCAAAAGCTTTGGAAAAGTCCATATATACTACGTCCACTGGGTTCCATTGGTCCAGTCCGGAACTTGCCTCTTCATAGAAGCTGATCAAATTAGTCTGACATGAACGGTCCCTAGTAAACCCGTGCTGATACTGGGTCATGAGGTTATTCCTCTTCAGATACTCCAGCATAGCATCCCTTAGAATGCCCTCCAGGATTTTACCCACAGTAGAGGTTAAGCTTACTGGCCTATAATTACCGAGTTCAGTTTTTGCCCCTTTTTTGAATATTGGCACCACATTTGCTATACGCCAGTCCTGTGGTACAGACCCTGTTATTATGGAGTCTTTAAAGATTAAAAATAATGGTCTATCAATGACTGTACTTAGTTCCTGCAGTACTCGGGGGTGTATCCCATCCGGGCCCGGAGATTTATCAATTTTAGTTATTTTTAGACGCCGCTGTACTTCCTGCTGGGTTAAGCAGGTGACATTTAATGGGGAATTTTTATCACTAGTCATTTTGTCTGCCATGGGATTTTCTTTTGTAAATACTGATGAAAAAAAGTCATTTAGCATATTGGCTTTTTCCTCATCCTCATCCACCATTTCACCCAGACTATTTTTAAGGGGGCCAACACTGTCATTTTTTAGTTTCTTACTATTTATATAGTTAAAGAATATTTTGGGATTATTTTTACTCTCTCTGGCAATGAGTCTCTCTGTCTCAATCTTTGCTGCCTTGATTTGCTTTTTACAGAATTTATTTAATTTTCTGTATTTATTTAATGCCTCCTCACTACCTACTTCCTTTAATTCTCTAAATGCTTTCTTTTTGTCCCTTATTGCGCCCCTTACAGCTCTATTTAGCCATATTGGTTTCCTCCTATTTCTAGTATGTTTATTCCCATATGGTATATACTGTGCACAGGTCCTATCCAGGATGCTAATAAATGTCTCCCATTTTCTTTGTGTATTTTTGTGTCTCAGGATATCGTCCCAGTTAATTGCACCAAGATCCTCTCTCATCCGTTGGAAATTTGCCCTCCTGAAGTTTAGTGTCCTTGTCACCCCCCTACTACCCATCTTATTAAAGGTTACATGAAAACTTATTATTTTGTGATCACTATTCCCCAAGTGACCCCCAACCCTTATATTTGATATGCGGTCTGGCCTGTTGGTTAATATTAGGTCTAGCAGTGCCCCCCTCCTTGTTGGGTCCTGAACCAGTTGTGAAAGGTAATTGTCTCTCATAGTTGTCAAAAACCGATTACCTTTGCTGGAACTGCAGGTTTCTGTTCCCCAATCTATTTCAGGGTAGTTGAAGTCCCCCATAATAATGACTTCTCCTTGAGTCGCAGCTTCATCTATTTGCTTTACGAGGATATTCTCCATTGCTTCCATTAGTTTTGGAGGTTTATAACAAACCCCTATCAGTAATTTATTATTTTTTCCCCCTCCCCTTATCTCCACCCACAGGGACTCTACATTTACATTAAATTCACCTATATTATCACGCAGGATGGGTTTTAAGGAAGATTTTACATATAGACACACCCCTCCCCTTCGCTTATCTGTACGGTCATTTCTGAACAGGCTATAGCCCTGCAAGTTAACAGCCCAGTCATGGCTCTCATCCAGCCACGTCTCAGATATCCCTGTTGCGGCGCGCCCCCACACCGCCGCAGGGCCGAGGGGTACCCGGAGCCGGGCCTCTGGGATCTCAGTCCTGGGGTTGTCACGGTGGCTAGACCCGGTCCGTGGCCCTGTCCGTCAGTGGGGGACGTCCGGTGTAATAGGTGGTAGTAATGGTAGCGATGTAGCGGTGCAGTAGTGGGGTGTAAGTCGCAGTAAATAACGAGGACACCAGGTTGCAGTCTCTTTACCTCTTTACTGGAGATCTCTGAGTCCTCAGTCCAGAATACGGTTCACCAGGCTGCGCAAGTCCGGCCGGTCCAATGGCACCTCCAGAGTTCTCCTCTCAGGTGGAAATCTGTGCCTTCCTTCTAGCGCTATGTGTTGTAGTCCTTCCCTGCTGTGCTCACGGAAAGTAACCCCACAACGGTTGTGTCTGTTTCTTAAGTTCCCTCACAACTCGATTTGATGTTCCTCTGTAATCCACCCCTCCCTGTATTCAGGTTGGAATGGCACCCGTTTGTCAGGTAGGCCTGGAGTTCTTCCGGGACCCTAGAGTCGCCCCTCTCCCGCAATTGCCCCCCAAGACTTCATAGGTGATATGTGGTAGACAGCCCGCCTGAGACCGACTGTCCTGCCGCTGTTTGGAGTATGGCTTGAAGCTGTATTCTAATCCACTCCCTCGGCGTTCCGGCCACCGGTATTGCGCCTCAGCAAGGTGCTGCCTCTTTCAACAAAACCCCTGCTGGTATTCTCCTTCTGCTTGATCTCGTTTCTCACTCAGCACAATCTGTCTCGCTTCTAGTCCTTTCTTGGGCACCGCCGCTATGCTGAGCAGGCACGGTCCCGTTACGTTCTTTCAATGCCAAGCCTCTGCCAGGATCCCACCCCTGGCAGAGACCCTACAGTCTCTCCCTTCACAACATCCCCTGCCACAGGGTGTTGCTCCGTTCAATCCCGTCAGCGTTCTCTCTCTAACTTCCTGCCTGACCCCCAGTTTACCCACTATGGTGGGGAGTGGCCTAATGAATAGCACCCTTAGCTCCCCCCGGAGGCCCAGCTGTGAAACATATTGGTGTCTGTGATACCTGATTGGAGGAACTCCTTCGGTGCCATCGAACGTACCATGGCTCCCCTTAGTGGCGGAGCCACAGTACTGCAACGACCAGGACTCTGGGGCGCTGCACTCCCCCCTGGTTAAACACAGTACTCCGGGACTGGGAAGAAAAACAACAATACAGATTAGTAAACAGACATACAATTTTGTTGAGTGCAAAACAATAAGTATACTTGAACAGGCTTCCCTTTATGGGAGGTGAGGACACTTTTAACGTTACAAACATAGTCAACATTATAAATTACAGGCTATACATAACTCCTGTTACCCAACCGGGTATTCTACTTAGTGCAAATTCTGGAACAATAAATTAACATTGCCTTTAAGAAACATACACTCTTAGTTTACCAAAGGCCTTCCTATAATCACATTACAGGGTAAGGTAACTTCACATTCTCCTACTTTGAACCTGCAGGACCGCCTGTCCCTATGGCACCAGACCTACTGCCTCTCCCTTCTTTTACAGGACCGCCCCGTTCAGCCAGGGCCTACTGCCTTTCGCTACTATACATAGTATAGACATAACATTCCTTTCGTTTAAAGAACTCTGAGCCCGCTCTACTCGGCTCCTTTAAGGACTCACTCTCTAACCCCTACGGGTTCACTTTCTGTCCTTAGTAACAAAGTAACTTTCTATGGGGACGCAGGGTTGACCTTCTATCCTCACTTTCATCATTACTTTCTTGTTTCTAATCATGCAGGACTCTAAGTCTAGCTCAACAGGCCTTCTGCATTTTTCTCTTTAAAGAACATTATCTATACTTCACATTTTTAAACAGGTTAAACACATTTAACTTTTCATGCAAAACAGTTACATTTCTTTTCAAAGCATCATTATCACAGTACTGTTCTACCACAGTATCACTTTCAAGTTCAATTCTTCACATCCCCTTTAAGAGGGGACCAAGTCCTACTGAGGTAGCTCGTCCTTTCAGCCTACCAGTCCATGCAAAGGTTCCGGCATTGATATCTTCGCAAAGTGTCTCTAACTAAGACCAGTAGGAAAGGTATCTTCGCAAAGTGTCTTTGACTAAAACCAGTAGGGAGCACCTTTAAGAAGGTGCAAACTATTTACAAATAAAGTTCGAATCATGCACAGTCCATGATTACTGCAGTTCTTTAAACTTGTGCAAAATTTTTGGAAAACTCAGAACAAACACAGGGATCCCGGGTCAACAAAGGGATCCATTAACCCTGGACGGGTTCTAGCAACAAACAGGAACAGTTAAAGGAAAACTATTTACATTTTTCATTCAGACTTTAGTACTTTTTTCAAAACTCCTCACGAGGCGCCACCCGGCGGGTGAACCCCTGCAGTTCAGGTTCCAGGTTCACTCCTGCAGCCAGGTACACCCCATGAGTACAGGTCTGTTGCACAACCAAATCATGGGCGGTGATGAGAGTCTGCGTTCCCATTTCTCTCCGTTCTGGTACATCAGGGACACCAGTCACTCGAAGGGGCACCTCCTTAGCCACTACGGTGGTTGTGGCGATCGAGCGGCAGACCGCAAGTTCTGTGGCCTGGCAGGTGGGGGCGACCAGGGTGGTTACAGGTCGGTCACACGGTGGCACCTTGGCTACAGGGGCTGGTTTCTCCCTCTTGTAGACATTCAGAGCAAACCACCCCTTTTCCCCAAAATGCCGAGTGTAAGTAACACTGTCCCCTGGATAGAGGTCTCGATCGGGGTGACCCTCTCTAAGGTGCGACTCGACATCCCGTCGGTTGACAAAGACCTCCGCGTATAGCCCCGGTTCTTTAATGAAACCCCATCCTCCTTGGAGTTTAAAGGTGGTGACGATGCCCTGCCTGCGCGGGGCCTGGTGAGTGGTGGGGTCCTTACGGGCCCGGTCCTTGACCGCCAAATCTTTCTGATGGTAGGCCTCCCGTTTAGCCTTATGTATTTTCTCCTCCTCTTGCCACCGTTGCTCTAGCTGGGTTTGGTATTCTTCCCAGCTTAGGGCCTGTACCATTTCTCCCTTCTGGGTTTCCACCCCGGGGAACCCCATAAGATTGGATCCAGGGTTCACCCAGCGGCATACCGTGCGCTCCGCGCTGACCTCACACGGCAGGGGAGTAGGGGTGATTGGGGCCCGCATGCGGTGTTCCATACCCGTGGCCTCTTCCCATGGTAGCAGGCGCTGGAGTCTACGGGCTCCCGGGAGAGGTGGTGCCGCTACGGGACCCACCAACACACCCTCGGCTGCTGGGGCAGGATCGGCGGACTCACCCACGGGTACGGATCCGCTTTCCGCGACAGGTCCCTCTGGTTCTTCCGGTGAGAACTCCGATGTCCGGGAATCCCCTGCCGACACCACCTGGTGCGGGGCCTGGACCCTCACATTCAGTTGGAGGAGCTGCTTATATAAGTCCTCCATCTCGGCTCTCAGGAATCTGGTGTTGTCCACGGAGGACAGGCTGCCGGGCTCATCCGGGTAGTCAGGGGAGACTTCCACTTCAACCCCGCTGTCGGGTTCGGAGCTGCTGGCCATAGCGTCCTCCGCGTGGGTCGCTTCCTGGTCCTTTTCCCGCTCTCTCCTTCGTGAGCGGTTTCGTTTTCTCTGCCTCCGCCCCCCATTAAGGATTAGGAGGCGGATCTCTGCTGCTGACGGACACGTCCTCACCGTGCAGAAATATTTAGACTGGGCGGCCATTACTGTTCGCGCTCTCCAGCTTGTCTACGCCCACTCCACGCCCCTCTTCTCTTCCTGCGCTCTCCTTAGCGCTGCAATGGCGGCGGGTTTTGGCGGGAACTTTTGGCGGCTAGTGGCGCAGCACAGTCTTGCAATAAAGTACAGTCTTAGCACAATAAATCACAGTTCCAAGGCACACATGACCTGATTCTTCAGGCTTAAGTAGATCCTGTTCGTGACGCCAAGTTGTTGCGGCGCGCCCCCACACCGCCGCAGGGCCGAGGGGTACCCGGAGCCGGGCCTCTGGGATCTCAGTCCTGGGGTTGTCACGGTGGCTAGACCCGGTCCGTGGCCCTGTCCGTCAGTGGGGGACGTCCGGTGTAATAGGTGGTAGTAATGGTAGCGATGTAGCGGTGCAGTAGTGGGGTGTAAGTCGCAGTAAATAACGAGGACACCAGGTTGCAGTCTCTTTACCTCTTTACTGGAGATCTCTGAGTCCTCAGTCCAGAATACGGTTCACCAGGCTGCGCAAGTCCGGCCGGTCCAATGGCACCTCCAGAGTTCTCCTCTCAGGTGGAAATCTGTGCCTTCCTTCTAGCGCTATGTGTTGTAGTCCTTCCCTGCTGTGCTCACGGAAAGTAACCCCACAACGGTTGTGTCTGTTTCTTAAGTTCCCTCACAACTCGATTTGATGTTCCTCTGTAATCCACCCCTCCCTGTATTCAGGTTGGAATGGCACCCGTTTGTCAGGTAGGCCTGGAGTTCTTCCGGGACCCTAGAGTCGCCCCTCTCCCGCAATTGCCCCCCAAGACTTCATAGGTGATATGTGGTAGACAGCCCGCCTGAGACCGACTGTCCTGCCGCTGTTTGGAGTATGGCTTGAAGCTGTATTCTAATCCACTCCCTCGGCGTTCCGGCCACCGGTATTGCGCCTCAGCAAGGTGCTGCCTCTTTCAACAAAACCCCTGCTGGTATTCTCCTTCTGCTTGATCTCGTTTCTCACTCAGCACAATCTGTCTCGCTTCTAGTCCTTTCTTGGGCACCGCCGCTATGCTGAGCAGGCACGGTCCCGTTACGTTCTTTCAATGCCAAGCCTCTGCCAGGATCCCACCCCTGGCAGAGACCCTACAGTCTCTCCCTTCACAACACCCCCTGCCACAGGGTGTTGCTCCGTTCAATCCCGTCAGCGTTCTCTCTCTAACTTCCTGCCTGACCCCCAGTTTACCCACTATGGTGGGGAGTGGCCTAATGAATAGCACCCTTAGCTCCCCCCGGAGGCCCAGCTGTGAAACATATTGGTGTCTGTGATACCTGATTGGAGGAACTCCTTCGGTGCCATCGAACGTACCATGGCTCCCCTTAGTGGCGGAGCCACAGTACTGCAACGACCAGGACTCTGGGGCGCTGCATCCCCACCATGTCATAATTATGCTCCAACAACATTAGTTCTAATTCATCCATTTTGTTGGCGAGGCTTCTGGCATTAGTATACATGCACTTGATGTTACTCTCTGTACCTATCTTGACCGAGTCTCCTATATATTTCCTCTAAAAACCCCTTATGTTGTTAGTGGAAAGGTAGTTGACGTCATTACATCCTGATTCTGTTCTGCAGTATCTATTGGACGCAGACTGAAGATACGATGGAGGTATAATACAAAGCAGATCTACACTCATCAAGTCAGGTGTCATAAATAATGAATTCATGATGCACAAATAACAGCCTCATGAATTCACTATTTCTGACACCTGTACATGTGTGTATAGATATGCCTTGTATGACCTACATTGTCTCTACGGTTTGTGTGAAATAGATTGTGTACACTGAAGAAAAAATGGAGGTTATACAAGGCAGTTCTATACTCACCAGGTCAGGTGTCATATATAATGAGTTCATGACGCAGAGTTTTGTGCATTATGAACTCACTATTTATGACATATGACCTGTTGAGTATAGTTCTGCTTTATATTACCGCCATTTTCTCTTCAGTCTGCGACACAGATTAATCAGACTGAAGAGATTATGGAGAAAATACAAGTTATATTTATTTTTTGCCACCTCATAGCTCTATACCAAACACACAAAGCTGGAGTCTTGTACTTAATAACTACTGGAGCTATGATTTGGCAAAAAAATATAGTGTGCGGCGCAGGGTTTTAATAGTCACACGGTGTGTGTTGCCGGCGGCGAAATACACAAATAAGCAAACATTATTGGGGGCAAAAAACATTATTATTTATTTATAAACCCCCCCAAAAAATTAACTGCGCCTGCTTGGGGTAGAGTGACGGAACTGGGGGATGTGTAGCTGTGAGGCCTGGCTAAGTGTGGACGACGCAGGGGTGGCAGGAGAAGGGGCAATCAACGTAGTGGGATCTGGGAGTTCGGGGATGGGGCTTGACGCATGAGAGGGCTGAGACACACTGGAAGGGTGAGAAAAACCTAACATTACTGACACATTGGGAGGTGAAGGGGGAGGAATTGAGATAGTCCGCTGTTTCTCTTTCCCTTTTTTGGGATCGGCGCTGCGGTCTGGGGAGCCTCGGTGGGCTCATTTCTTGCGGCCTGGTCATAGTGGCCGACCTGTCAAGGTCCGTGTGCCGCTGCTGCTGCATTGTTGCGGTTGGAGGTTGGAAGGCAATGCCAGGGTCCTGCTGCTGCATGGTGGTGGGGAAGGCCATGCCAGGGTCCTGCTGTTGTTGCATGGTTGTGGTGCGGAAGGCCATGCCAGGGTCCTGCTGCTGTTGCATGGTTGTGGTGCGGAAGGCCATGCCAGGGTCCTGCTGCTGTTGCATGGTTGTGGTGCGGAAGGCCATGCCAGGGTCCTGCTGCTGCATGGTGGAGGTGCAGCGCCCCAGAGTCCTGGTCGTTGCAGTAATGTTGTTCCTCCACCAGGGGGAGTGATTTTATAGTCTGAGGGTAATAAAGGAGATCTTCCTACCAGGTATCACAAACCATACACCACACTTCACACTCCAGACAACCAGGGGGAGCTTGCTCCTATCTACTAGGGCACTCCTCACAGAAGGGTAAAACTGGTGGGCTGGATAGAAAGTTAGAGAGAAGCTGGCTGGGCTTTGCCCAGGTAACACCTGTCAGGCAGACAGGGGGAAAGGAGGAACATCGGAGCTGCAGACAGAGGGCCCCTGGCAGGGGTGGGATCCAGACAGTGTTGGCGCAGGTGGATATGCCGCCACTGTCTGCTGAAAATACCGACTGCTGGATAGCCTGCACGTAAGCAGCATTGCAGACCTCCATGACACTAAGCTGGAGATCAGGAGTAAGGTGTTCCAACATGCCCTGTTCAATTTGATTGAAAAAATGATGTGCTGGCCTCTGGAGGTCGGCTTTCACTTGGTCAAGGCTTTTGGTGACCTCCTGGATACGTTTATTCATATTGTTGATGGCACTATCCAGTCGGTCACCCATCGCCTTGAGTCCATCATGAAAGACCGAGCTCAAGTGCAAAAACTCGGGCATGAGTGACCTGTCCGAGGCCCTCTGCCGTGAAGAGCCCAAAAAAAAAGAGGCAGAGGACTGGGACAGGGGAACACCTGATGCAGCAGCTTCCTTGGCTCCAGTCTGTGTGTCAGGCCCACTTGCTGCAGTGCTGCTGGAAGGCTGGGACGGGTCCGTGGCTGTTTGATGAAGGACCGCTCCAGAACCAGGGTCAAGAGTGCTGCTCCATGTGCTGTGAAAAATGAAGAAAAAAACATTTATATTAGTAAAGCGCCAACTCCTATGGAATAGAAAAATACAGATTAGGCAATCCAACACAACCCATTACACCACAAACAATACTTACGTTCTCTGGGCAAGGACCGGTCTCAAAAATGCAAGGATGCGGTGATACTTGTATTTGCGGATCCTTGCTTCAGAACCACTAGGAAGCCGGCTCTCTTGAAGAAGGTCCTTGTTGAAGCGATCCTTCATCGAACGCCAACGTGTTTTGACTTTGAGCACTGTTGAAAAAAATAAATAATGGTTACACAATGCACTTTTGACCGTGATCACACAACTGTGTGTGATGACAGAAACTATCAGGAGTTTCTCTCATCACACACTGTTGTGTGATCACGGCCAAGGTCACTGCTGCAGCACACCGCATTGCAATACTTGCAAAATGCATTTCGGACCCGAGTCGGGGCGTTGTCCCAGCCATCCCACATCGCTTTATCCACCTCATTCCATAGCCGCCGAATCGTCACGTTGTCCGAGTGCTGCGGAACACGGGTGTCCCACAACGGGACTCGCTCATGGACAAGGGAGATGAGGAGGTCATTTTCAGTGAGGTCCTCATCCCATTCTAGAACCTTAAAAATTAATAAAGACATTAATGTTGGAGACATTAACATAAGGAAAAGAAAGAAAACAGAAACAGAAAACTGGCATGAATATTGAAAGTGAAGAAAAACAGGAGTCAAGAAGAAAAAGGTAAAGCCAGAGGAAAGTAAAGAAATGAACATTCAAGAATAGTAAAGTGAGGATACAATAAACAGTCAGCCACATATACGTACACGCTGCCACCTTGCCACCCGACCGTGAACCTGCTGCTCCTGCTCAGCCTCTGCCGCAGTGGAAGAAGTGCTAAAAAAAAAAATGTCACATGTGTAGATGTGACAGTGAATACTTACCAATCTGAGGAGGTGAGTACTCACTTCACTGACATGTTCGACTTGTGCAGACCCAGGAAGTTGCTCCTCCTCAGAAGAAGATGACATTCTGATGCATGCAGAAAGAAAAAAATGCCAGAAATTAAGACATATAGAGACAGAAAATAGAAAATAAAGACATTGTCTAGGATATACTCACATTGTTCAGTGTCTTTTTTCCTCCAAGGTTCTTGCCTGCGTCTGCTCTGCTTTCTCTGTCTGCTGGGTAGTGATCTGCAAATGCCCACTCCCTCCTTTTATCAGTTTGTACGTGGGGGGGTGGCTAATCAGTGTCTAGACATGTTTTTCTGTGATGCAACACATGCGTTCACAAACGCAAGCAAACGCATGTGCTTGCGAACACATGCATTCTCATAGACCATAATGCATTTTTGCCGCATTCCTTCAGCTAACAACTGTATACGTTTCTAGGCGGCAAACTGACGCCTCTAAAATTACTACATGTAGCGTTTACCGTGCCAAACCGCAGACGACGAAACGACGCATGCGTCGTCTAACGCGACAAAACGCAACCGATCGCAGACACATGTATCCCTAATGCTAAAGATAGGAATACACGACGCATGCGGATAATTGCGGCACAAATACTGCGGACACAACCGCAAATGTGAAACCAGCCTTAGTCTGTTTTAGTAGGCTCCACAATCATGGGGAAGACTGCTGACTTGAGAGATGTCCAGAAGGCAGTCACGGACACCTTCATATTGCATTGCCTCTGATAACTAAGCTGCTCATAAATATTAGGCTCTGCTCACATCTACTATCTAAATTTCACATATACCATGGAAAGTATATATGAAAAGGGGGTCCCCGATGGATGCCACGCAGTGGCATACATACTGTACATTAGGTTCAGTTCAGCTAATGCAACTCCAGTTGCATGCAAAACATACAGGTGCTTCTCACAAAATTAGAATATCAAAAAGTTAATTTATTTCAGTTCTTCAATTCAAAAAGTGAAATTCATATTATATTGAGTCGTTACAAACAGAATGATCTATTTCAAGTGTTTATTTCTGTTAATGTTGAGGATTATGGCTTAAAGCCAATGAAGTGATGAAAAAGACTTGATAATGTCGGGTCTCGGAGGCTTGACCAGCGCAAGGCGCAGATCCTGGTCCAGACCAGCGTAGGCAGAACTTGGAGTTCCCCTGAGGGGAATCCGGACCTTGCCAAGCTTGTCACACTGGTCTCAGCGGCGGCTCTGGAGCACGTCTGCTTCGATCTCTTCTTTGGCACCAAGTCTGCGTGCGGTTTGACTTTTATATGACTGAAGTCTTTCCTGTGGGTCGCCCGATCAAGTCCAGCACACAGTCGCTCCCCCTGCAGATTTTCCAGCACAATTTGGTTCCGCATTATTTCGTTTGGCCAGCAGATGGCAGTCTCTCCTCATTATTATATTTGGGCTATAAGGGGTGTTCACTAGTGTTGAGCGATACCGTCCGATACTTGAAAGTATCGGTATCGGATAGTATCGGCCGATACCCGAAAAATATCGGATATCGCCCATACCGATACCCGATACCAATGCATTTCATTTCAATGGGACGCATGGTTCCCAGGGTCTGAAGGAGAGGAAACTCTCCTTCAGGCCCTGGGATCCATATTCATGTGTAAAATAAAGAATTAAAATAAAAAATATGGATATACTCACCTCTCCGGTGGCCCCTGGATCTTACCGCTGTAACTGGGAGCCTCCGTTCCTAAGAATGAGCGCGTGAAGGGCCACGACGTCATCGAAGGACCTTCACGTGCTCATTCTGAATGAATATGGTTCCGATACCGATTCCCGATACCACAAAAGTATCGGAACTCGGTATCGGAATTCCGATACCGCAAGTATCGGCCGATACCCGATACTTGCGGTATCGGAATGCTCAACACTAGTGTTCACTGTTAGTAGGATTTGGTGCTCTGAACAAAATTCCAAAAAGTAAAGAAGCAAAAACCTTCGGCACTCAAAAGAGCAATTCATTAAATGTTCATATGAAAAAAAGAGGTGAGTCCTCCACCATATAAAAAAGAAAAAAGAACACGGGTGTAAACAGATATACTTCTGCTGCAACGTTTCGGCAATATGATGCCTTTTTCAAGCCAAATCTGTGTAGAAAAAGGTCTCTAGTTATGGGATCTACACTGCAGGCCTGCCTGCGTGGTCCGGGCGCCTCCGTGCGATGGCGAGCTGCCAGTGTCTGTGCCTCTCCTCATTAATGGCAAATCCTGCAAGGGCTCTTCAGGGATATCACTGCTTCTTATTATAAATTCACGGCTATCTGTATCCTGAGGAATATAGTGGATGCCTTCTGCAAAATATACAATAAGAATCTACAATAATATATGACAAGTCCAACCAAACTTACTTTAGCTGCCCTGGTCGACCATCTAAGGCTAAGTTTACATTTGCGGTTTAGTCCGCAGTGTATAGTCCGCAAACGCATGCAAACACATGATGAAGCTGCGGTTTTTATCTGCATCAGCTTACACATGATGGAAAAAAAACGCAATGTTTGCATGTGTTTTTGCATGCGTTTGCGTTTTTATGCGCCTGCGTTTGATAGGAAAAAAATTTTCCAGGAGAATTTCCTTAACACAAGCCACACCAAATGGGCATGTCTCATGGGATTTCTGTATATAAACCCTTGTACAGATGAAATCCTCACATTTTGCTCCTGTATCCTAGGTCAAGATGGAGCTTCGCATGGAGAGTTTCTATCAGAATCTGGATTTGGATGTCAACTTGTTTCTTTCCTTTGCATTTGCTTGTGAGCAAGAACGGAAAAAAGAAAAACAGAGAAGACGGCGTCGGCGCTTTTGGCAGCACCCGATTCTTGAACTCCGACAGAGCCGAGGAGCCTACCACTCCTTAGGCCGGTTTCACACGTCAGTAGCTCCGGTACGTGAGGTGACAGTTTCCTCATGTACCGGAGACACTGACACACGTAGACCCATAAAAATCAATGCATCTGTTCAGATGTCATTGATTTTTTGCGGACCGTGTCTCCGTGTGCCAAACACGGAGACATGTCAGTGTTCGTGGGAGCGCACGTATTACACGGACCCAATAGAGTCAATGGGTCTGTGTAAAACACGGACCTCACACGGACGTTCTCCGTCTGGGGTCCGTGTGCGTGCAGGAGACAGCGCTACAGTAAGCGCTGTCCCCCCCACATGGTGCTGAAGCCGCGATTCATATGTTCCCTGCAGCAGCGTTTGCTGCAGAGAAAATATGAATAATAGTGTTTAAAATAAAGATTTATGTGTCCGCCGCCCTCCCACCCCCTGTGCGCCCCCCGCTGTCCTGAAAATCCTCACCCGGTCCCTCGTTGGCTGTCACTCCTTCCTCTCTGCCCCGCGCCTCCTACTGTATGCGGTCACGTGGGGCCGCTCATTTACAATCATGAATAGTCGGCTCCGCCCCTATGGGAGGTGGAGCCACATAGTCATGACTGTAAATGATCGGCCCCACGTGACCGCATACACTAGAAGCCGCGGCCAGACCAGGAAGCAGCGAGGGAGGCGGGTAAGTATTTTCAGAACAGCGGGGGGGCGCACAGGAGGCGGCGGACACATAGATCTTTATTTTAAACACTGTTATTCATATTTTCTCTGCAGCAAACGCTGCTGCAGGGAACATATGAATCGCGGCTTCAGCACGATGCAGGGCACCACACGCGTGGGTACCACACGCTCCGTGTGGTACCCACTCGCCATACGGGCAGCACACGTGTGCCGCCCGTATGGCCTACGTGAGTTCCCAGGCACATGGACACGGATAACTCCGGTACCGATTTATTCCGGTACCGGAATTATCTGGACGTGTGGGACAGCCCTTATACAGTGAGCTCCGTGAAAATCCGGAGAAATATTTTGAGTACATGAGAATGTCTCAAGACAGCTTCATGGATTTGCTGGTTCGTGTACAAGGAGCCATCAGCTGGCAGGACACCCAGCTCCGTAGAGCTATTCCTGCTGAGGAACGTCTGCTGATGACACTAAGGTACGTAATATTTAAACATTAATGCCTGTCATAATTATTGTTCTGCAATGTACTTAATATTTTTCCCTTTTTTTGGTTTGCAAAAAAGCTGTCCTAAATATTATTGTTCTAAAAGCCATGTCCTTTTATTTCTCTATTTTGCAAAACCCCTGTCATAAATTTTATTGTTCTAAATTTTTTTTTTCTTTCTCTGTTCGGTAGATTCCTGGCTACCGGAGAGAGCCTATCATCGCTCCATTTCCAGTTCCGGATAGGAATTTCCACACTATCTGGGATTGTCGCAGACACCTGCCGGGCTTTGTGGGATGTTCTCTGTGAGGAACTTATCCCACTACCCACCACAGAAATCTGGCAGGAAACTGAAGATAAATTCTTGGAAGTGTGTAATTTTCTCCAACTGTTTGGGAGCAGTAGATGAAAAACATATCCGGATTACCAAACCGGCTGGAACTGGATCCCAGTTCTTTAATTATAAAAAATATTTCTCCATAGTGCTCATGGCAATAGCAGCTGCCGACTGTAGGTTTGTCGCCGTGGACATTGGATGTTTTGGCTGTGGTAATGACTCACACACATTTAAATAAGTATCAAATACTGGGCACACTCAGGGATTTTTGGTGCAAAAATCTAAATTTAATACATACAGTAGCCACTAGTTATAAACGTTTTGGTCGTGATAGACCTTCATCAGTGTACTAGGGTTAATTTCTAGATCCTAGTGTGAGTAGACCACAAACAGTAGCCAAAGATCAGCTTAAGGATGTAGCCCAGAGTGTAGGTGGTCAGTGACCTGCAGTCAGGTATACCAAACTAGATATGTGCTGAGTATCATATGTCACGGTGTCCACAGCAAGACAAGGAGACGGAACCTACTGTGTGGCACCTCCTAGTTTGGCTGTGCTAACATTTATTCTTATATTCACACACATTTAAAAACTCTGACATGGGCCAATGGTTGTATGGGAATCATTTTATTTTCCCCCTGCCACAACCTCTTCCCAACACCGAAGGCCCGCCAATGCCATTTGTTGTGGTTGGGGATGAGGCTTTTCAGATGTATGGAAACCTCCTTAAACCATACTCCAGTTGGGACTTAAACCACACAAAAAGGATTTTTAATTACTGACTGACAAGGGCACGAAGAACTGTGGAGTGTGCCTTTACTTGTCTCGAAATGGCACATTTTAGGGACAGCCATTAATCTGAAAATTGAGACAGTCGATGGAGGTGGTCAAGGTGTGTATGGTTCTGCACAACTATATAATGGCTAAAGTGCGGCCCAACATTGAACTTGATGAACCTGTTAGTAACCGATTGCCATCACCATCACCATCATCACCCTCTGAGGACAACAGCTGAAGTTGCCAAAATGAGGGATACATTTGCGGCATACTTTGTTTCTGAGAATCGATGTATGTCATGGCAAGAAGAAATGGTTTAGTGAAATGTTCTTGTAATGTTATGTACCTGGAATGTTTAAATTTACCTTTCATGTTTGCTCAAAATAAAAAAAAATATAATCAAACACCTGTTCCAAGTGCCCTCTACATGACAATCATTTTTTTTTTTACAGTTTAATAAAGTGATCACTGGTTCACAACTACAGTGTTTATAAAATGAACTCTGTTTATGATACAGGGAGTGGTTTTTAACCAAATTGGGTTATGTCACCCATGCTTTACACGACACCTCTTCTCTCTGAGGTCAGTGCTATGTCTGGGAGGTCAAGGATGGAAGTAGACACATTAGGAGTGGAAGCATGGGACAGGAGAGGCACATTGGTAGGGAGAGAAAAACTGGACAACACGGACATATTGGGACGTGAGGGTGGAGGTAGTTGTGCAGTTCTGGTGGCATGACTCTTTTTAGCTTTCTGTCCCGTCTTAGGATGCTGCCTTCTTTTTTTGTTTCTCCTTGGGAGGGTGGGAGTGGTGGGGTCAGCGGGGCATGCAGGAACTGAACGCGGTGTGGCGGTGGACAGCCGTGCAGGATCTGGAGGCAGCCTAGTGGTGGTGGAGGTGGACAGCCGTGCAGGATCTGGAGGCAAACTAGTAGTGGTGGTGGTTGACAGCCATGCAGGATCGGGAGACAAACTAGTGGTGGTGAAGGTGGACAGCCATGCAGGATCTGGAGGCGGTCTAGTGGTGGTGGTGGTGGACAGCCGTGCAGGAGCAGGACTTAGCATGGTGGTGGTGGTGGAGTGGCTTTCAGCAGCACCCGGCATGGTGGTGGTGGTGTAGTAGTGTGCAACAGGACTGGGCATGGTGGTGGCCGTACAGAAGTATGTAGCAGAACTCGGTATTGAGTTAAAGTGTGTAATTGGTGGCACAGGTAGAAATACCACCTGTGGCTGCTGTAAGTACCGAGTCTGCTGCATAGCCTGCATGTAAGCAGCATTGCAGGCCTGCATCACATTGAGCTGGAGTTCAGGTGTAAGGTGTTCCGACATGCCATGCTCTAGCTGATTAAAAAAATGGTGTGCTGGTCTCTGGAGGTCGGCTTCCAGACTGTTAAGGCGTTGGTTGACATCCTGGAAAAGTGTGTTAATATGGGTCAGACTGTTATGATCTGGTGGCCTAAGAGCAGCATGAGACGTACTCTGGAGAAGGTGGTACCTGTACTGACCGCAGACCCTGAACCTAACACTGCAACTAGAAGTAGCCGTGGAATGTACCTAGCGCTCCCTAGACATCTCGACACAGCCGGAGGACTAATTACCCCTAGAGATAGAAAAGGGAAAACTATCTTGCCTCAGAGAAAATCCCCAAAGGATAGGCAGACCCCCACAAATATTGACTGTGAGAGGAGAGGGAAAAAACATACACAGACTGAAATCAGAATTTAGCAAAGGAGGCCACTTCTAGCTAAATAGAAAGGATAGGACAGAGTACTATGCGGTCAGTAAAAAAACACTAGAAAATATCCACCACAGAAAATACAAAAACCCCACAGCTAACTAAAGATATGGAGGGTATATCTGCATCTCCAGAGAAACCAGCTTGGCTAAAAAAATCCTTATACTGACCAAGCTGGACAAGACAAAACATAGAAAAGAACTGAACAATAAGGCCACAGTATGTGGACAGCAAAATCAAGGCCAGAACTTATCTTTGTTGAAAAGAACTGCAAAGCAGAAGAGACCAGGCAGGGATGTGAATCCTCCAGGAACAATGGAAAACTGGCATTGACTAAAGGGTGAAGCAAGACTAAATAGCCCAGTCCAAATTGCAAGAAGTGAACACACCTGATAAATGCTGTGATTCAGAGACAGCAGCGCTACCACTTACAACCACCGGAGGGAGCCCAAGAGCAGAATTCACAACAGTACCAGAGCCCCCAGGCCAATCCGGACGAGCCAAATGAAAGGCACAAACCAAATCATCAGCATGAACATCGGAGGCAACAACCCAAGAATTATCCTCCTGGCCATAACCCTTCCATTTGACAAGATACTGAAGCCTCCGCCTCGAAAAACGAGAATCCAAAATCTTCTCAACCACATACTCCAACTCCCCATCAATCAACACCGGGGCAGGAGGATCAACAGAGGGAACAACGGGCACCACATATTTCCACAACAAAGATCTATGAAAAACATTATGGATGGAAAAAGAGGCTGGAAGGGCCAAACGAAAAGACACTGGATTGATAATCTCAGAAATTCTATAAGGGCCAATAAACCGAGGCTTAAACTTAGGGGAAGAAACCTTCATAGGGACATGACGGGAAGACAACCAGACCAAATCCCCAACCCGAAGCCGGGAACCAACACAGCGACGACGTTTAGCAAAACGCTGAGCCCCCTCCTGAGACAACACCAAATTGTCAACAACATGAGCCCAAATTTGCTGCAACCTGTCAACCACAGAGTCCACCCCAGGACAATCAGAAGGCTCAACCTGCCCTGAAGAAAAACGAGGATGAAAACCAGAGTTACAAAAGAAAGGTGAAACCAAGGAAGCAGAACTAGCCTGATTATTAAGGGCAAACTCGGCCAATGGCAAGAAAGCCACCCAATCATCCTGATCAGCAGACACAAAGCATCTCAAATAAGTTTCCAAAGTCTCATTAGTTCGCTCGGTTTGGCCATTTGTCTGAGGATGAAATGCGGAAGAAAAAGACAAATCAATGCCCAGCCTAGCACAAAAGGCCCGCCAAAACCTAGAAACAAACTGGGAACCTCTATCGGACTCAGTGTTCTCCGGAATGCCATGCAAATGAACCACATGCTGAAAAAACAACGGAACCAAATCAGAAGAGGAAGGCAACTTAGGCAAAGGTACCAAATGAACCATCTTAGAAAACCGGTCACAAACCACCCAGATAACTGACATCCTCTGGGAAACCGGAAGATCCGAAATAAAATCCATAGAAATATGTGTCCAAGGCCTCTCAGGGACCGGCAAAGGCAAAAGCAACCCACTAGCGCGGGAACAGCAAGGCTTGGCCCGCGCACAAGTCCCACAGGACTGCACAAAAGAACGCACATCACATGACAAAGAAGGCCACCAAAAGGACCTACCAACCAAATCTCTGGTACCAAAAATCCCAGGATGACTGGACAACACAGAACAATGAACCTCCGAAATCACTTTACTAGTCCATCTGTCAGGAACAAACAATTTCCCCACTGGACAGCGGTCAGGTTTATCAGCTTGAAATTTCTGAAGAACCCGTTGTAAATCAGGGAAGAAGGAAGAAAGAATCACCCCTTCCTTCAGAATACCGACCGGCTCATGGACCCCAGGAGAATCAGGCAAAAAGCTCCTAGAGAGGGCATCAGCCTTAACATTCTTAGAACCCGGAAGATACGAGACCACAAAATCAAAACGGGAGAAAAACAGGGACCATCGGGCCTGTCTAGGATTCAGCCGTTTGGCAGACTCGAGATAAATCAGATTCTTATGATCGGTCAAGACCACAATACGGTGCTTGGCCCCCTCAAGCCAATGTCGCCACTCCTCAAATGCCCACTTCATAGCCAACAACTCACGATTGCCGACATAATTGCGTTCCGCAGGCGAAAACTTTCGAAAAAAGAAGGCACACGGTTTCATCAAGGAACCATCAGAATTCCTCTGAGACAAAACGGCCCCTGCCCCAATCTCAGAAGCGTCAACCTCAACCTGAAAAGGAAGAGACATCCGGCTGACGCAACACAGGGGCAGAAGTAAATCGGCGTTTAAGCTCCTGAAAGGCAGAAACCGCCGCAGAGGACCAATTCGTAACATCAGCGCCTTTCTTCGTCAAATCGGTCAGGGGTTTAACCACACTGGAGAAGTTGGCAATGAAACGGCGATAAAAATTAGCAAAGCCCAAAAATTTCTGAAGGCTCTTCACGGATGTGGGCTGGATCCAATCATGAATGGTCTGAACCTTAACCGGATCCATTTCTATAGATGAGGGAGAAAAAATGAAGCCCAAAAAAGAAATCTTCTGTACTCCAAAGAGGCACTTAGACCCCTTCACAAGCAAGGCATTATCACGAAGGATCTGAAATACCATCCTGACTTGTTTCACATGAGACTCCCAATCATCTGAAAAAATCAAAATATCATCCAAATATACAATCATGAATTTATCAAGATAATTCCGAAATATATCATGCATGAAGGACTGAAACACAGATGGAGCATTAGAGAGTCCGAATGGCATCACAAGGTATTCAAAATGGCCTTCGGGCGTATTAAACACAGTTTTCCATTCGTCACCCTGCTTAATACGAACCAGATTATATGCCCCTCGAAGGTCAATCTTAGTAAACCAACTAGCCCCCTTAATCCTAGCAAACAGATCAGAAAGCAAAGGCAAAGGGTATTGGAATTTGACCGTGATCTTATTCAAGAGGCGATAATAAATACAGGGTCTCAAGGAGCCATCTTTTTTGGCAACAAAAAAAAAACCTGCTCCCAATGGTGAAGAAGATGGCCGAATATGCCCCTTCTCCAAGGACTCCTTAACATAGCTCCGCATGGCGGTATGTTCTGGCACAGACAAGTTGAAAAGTCGGCCCTTAGGGAACTTACAGCCTGGAATCAAGTCAATAGCACAATCACAGTCCCTATGCGGTGGAAGGGAACTGGACTTGGGCTCATTGAATACATCCTGGAAATCTGACAAAAACTCAGGAATTTCAGAAGAGGGGGAGGAGGCAATTGACATCACAGGAACGTCACCATGAACCCCCTGACAACCCCAACTAGTCACAGACATAGATTTCCAATCTAATACCGGATTATGCACCTGTAACCATGGGAAACCCAGCACAATAGCATCATGCAAATTATGCAACACCAGAAAACGACAATCTTCCTGATGGGCTGGCGCCATGCACATGGTCAGCTGTGTCCAAAACTGAGGTTTATTTTTAGCCAACGGTGTAGCATCAATGCCCCTCAAAGGAATAGGACTCTGCAAAGGCTGCAAGGGGAAACCACAACGTCTGGCAAATTCTAAGTCCATTAAATTTAGAGCGGCGCCTGAATCCACAAATGCCATGACAGAAAATGACGATAATGAGCATATCAGGGTCACAGATAACAGAAATTTAGGTTGTACAGTACTGATGGTAACAGAACTAGCGATTCTCTTGGTACGCTTAGGGCAATCAGAAATAACATGAGCAGAATTGCCGCAGTAAAAACACAACCTATTCTGACGTCTGAATCCCTGTCGTTCAGCTCTAGACACAATCCCATCACACTGCATAGGCTCAGGACTCCGCTCGGAAGACAATGCCATAGTGTGCACAACTCTGCGCTCGCGCAAGCGCCGATCAATCTGAATGGCCAGAGACATAGAATCACTCAGACCAGCAGGCGTGGGGAACCCCACCATAACATCTTTAACGGATTCAGAAAGACCCTTTCTGAAGATTGCCGCCAAGGCATCCTCATTCCATTTAGTTAGTACAGACCATTTTCTAAACTTCTGGCAATATGATTCTGCGGCTTTTTGACCCTGAGACAGGGCCAACAAGGTCTTCTCAGCATGATCCACTGAATTAGGTTCGTCATACAATAACCCAAGCGACTGAAAAAAGGTGTCTACATTAAGCAACGCCGGATTCCCAGGTTCCAGGGCAAATGCCCAATCCTGGGGGTCACCACGCAGCAGAGATATAATAATTTTAACCTGCTGGATGGAATCACCAGAGGAACGGGGTTTCAGAGCAAAAAACAGTTTACAGTTATTTTTAAAGCTCAGAAATTTGGACCTATCCCCAAAAAACAAATCAGGAGTTGGAATTCTAGGCTCTAAAACTGGAGTCTGAACGATATAATCGGAAATACCCTGTACTCTAGCAGCAAGTTGATCCACACGAGAAGCCAATCCCTGAACATCCATACCAGCGCCGAACTCCTGAGCCACCCAGAGGCAAAGAGGGAAGAGAAAAAAAAAACACAACAGACTACAGAAAAAAAAATGGCTCAGCACTTTCCTTCCCTTCTTCTGAGATGCGGTTAACTCATTGTTGGCCAGTTGTACTGTTATGATCTGGTGGCCTAAGAGCAGCATGAGACGTACTCTGGAGAAGGTGGTACCTGTACTGACCGCAGACCCTGAACCTAACACCGCAACTAGAAGTAGCCGTGGAATGTACCTAGCGCTCCCTAGACATCTCGACACAGCCGGAGGACTAATTACCCCTAGAGATAGAAAAGGGAAAACTATCTTGCCTCAGAGAAAATCCCCAAAGGATAGGCCGACCCCCACAAATATTGACTGTGAGAGGAGAGGGAAAAAACATACACAGACTGAAATGAGAATTTAGCAAAGGAGGCCACTTCTAGCTAAATAGAAAGGATAGGACAGAGTACTATGCGGTCAGTAAAAAAACACTAGAAAATATCCACCACAGAAAATACAAAAAACTCCACAGCTAACTAAAGATATGGAGGGTATATCTGCATCTCCAGAGAAACCAGCTTGGCTAAAAAAATCCTTATACTGACCAAGCTGGACAAGACAAAACATAGAAAAGAACTGAACAATAAGGCCACAGTATGTGGACAGCAAAATCAAGGCCAGAACTTATCTTTGTTGAAAAGAACTGCAAAGCAGAAGAGACCAGGCAGGGATGTAAATCCTCCAGGAACAATGGACAACTGGCATTGACTAAAGGGTGAAGCAAGACTAAATAGCCCAGTCCAAATTGCAAGAAGTGAACACACTTGATAAATGCTGTGATTCAGAGACAACAGCGCTACCACTTACAACCACCGGAGGGAGCCCAAGAGCAGAATTCACAACATCAGACCACTTTCCAGTCTATCTCCCAGCACCTTCAGTCTATTCTGGAAGACCGAGCTCAAGTGAATAAACTGGGGCATGAGTGACCTGTCCGAGGCCTTCTGCCGTTGGCAGGAAGAGCCCCCCAAAAAAGAGACAGAGGACTGGGACAGGGGAACACCTGAAGGACCAGCTGCCTGTTCTCCAGACTGTGATGCCAGCCCACTTGCTGCTTTGCTGGTGGATGGCTGGGGCTGGTTCATGGCTGTTTGATGAGGGACCGCTCCAGAGGACGATCCATGTTCGAGGGTGCTGCTCCAGGTTCTGTGAAAAGAAAAGAAACATAAAACATTACTACCAAAAAAATAACAATTGTAAAAGCGCCAACTCCTGTGGAATAGAAAAATTCAGATTAGGCAATACAACACAATGGAATACAACACAAAAATACTTACGTTCTCTGAGCAAGTACAGACCTCAGGAAATCCAGCACCTGGTGGTATTTACATTTCCCGATCCTTGCTGCAGCACAACTGCGAACTTGGATCTCTTGTCTCAGGTCCTTATTGAAGTGGTCCTTCATCAAACGCCAACGGGTTTTGACTTTGATCACTGTGAATAGGGAAAAAAAAAATTGTTAAACAATGCACTTTAGGCCGGAATCACACAACCGTGTGTGATGTGAGAAACTCGCAGGAGTTTATCGCATCACACACTGTTGTTTGATACCGGTCTTCATGTTCACTGCCGCATTAGACAACACTGCAATACTTAGGAAAAGCCTTTCTGACTCGTGGCGTGGTGTTGTCCCACTCATCCAACAGCGCTTTGGCCACCTCATTCCACAGCCGCCGAATCACCACAGTGTGCAAGTGCTGCTGCTCCCGCGTGTCCAACAACGCCACTTGCTCCTGCACCAATGTGAAGAGGAGGTCACTATCAATGAATTCCTCCTCCTGTTGTGGAACCTAGAAATGAAAGAAAGACATTAATGTCGGAAAGATAAAACACTTAAAGCAAAAACAGTCAAAAAGAAAAAAAACTGTCAAGAATACCCAAAACAGTCAAGAATAAATAAAAACAGTCAAAAAATACTTACACGCCATCTTGCCACTGGAACTTGGGCATGAGTCTGCTGCTCCTGCTCATCTGCACTGGAATATTTCTGTAAAGAAAAATAGATATTTTGCCACATGTGTAATAGTGACAGTGAATACTTTCCAATCAGTAGCAAATGTACTCACTTCAGTCTCCTGTCCACTCTGTGAGCTCTGCTGTTCACTGGAGGACATGAAGAGAAATTCTGCAAGAGAGACAGAAATTATTACAGACTGCAGGGAGAAAAACAGACAGGCAGACATATAGCTTGTATACTCACTTCCGATGCTTGTAGAGTCTTGACAGTACTGGACTTCCACTGCGCACACCTTCTTTTATAAGCTTTGTTTGGGGGGGGGGCTTAAAACCAGTTCCTACAAATTTAAAAAAACTGACCATCACATCCAAGCATAGACTAAGTGTGAACAGGTGCTGAACCTAGAGTCACCAACTCGTATACAGTCAAATAAATAAGGCAGCACACTGCGGCGCTAAAACATGCAAACATGAAACATGAAAATCGAACTGCATTACTGCACTAGAAATATGAAAAAATGAGAGCGTTTAGCGCATAAAATGGCCAATTTATGTGTACCTGGTAGCCACATTAGGGCATCTCTCATATACCAGGTCCTACACTTTCCTTTTCTCACTGAGAATAAATGTCTTCATCTGAATGGGTACCTGTGAAACCTCTTCTTAGACTAAAATTCTTTCTCTCTGTGGAGGGGTAATGGACCTGTTGTGATTAAAACACCTGCGGCCGCATCATGAGTTTATCTCCTTTTATGCCCATAGCAGCCAATGACTCAGAGGTATTCTTTCCAGCATAAGATGGTGCATTGTCATGCACGAAGATGATTTTGCTCCTGAAGGCACATTTCTGCTTTTTATACCATGGAAGAAAGTTGTCAGTCAGAAACTCTATATACTTTGCAGAGGTAATTTTCACACCTTCAGGAACCTTAAAGGGCCCTACCAGCTGTTTCCCCATGATTCTGGCCCAAAACATGACTCCTCTAACTCCTTGCTGACTTCGCAGCCTTGTTGGGACATGGTTTCCATCCACCAACCATCCACTACTTCATCCATCTGGACCAACCAAGGTTGCTCGACACTCATCAGTAAACAAGACTGTTTGAAAATTAGTCTTCATGTATGTCTGGGCCCACTGCAACTGTTTCTGCTTGTGAACACAGTTTAGGGGTGGCCGAATAGTAGGTTTATGCACCACAGCAAGCCTTTGAAGGATCCAACACATTGAGGTTCGAGGGTCTCCAGAGGCACCAGCAGCTTCAAATAACTATTTGCTGCTTTGTAATGGTATCTTGGCAGCTGCTCTCTTAATCCAATGAATTTGTCTGGCAGAAACCTTCCTCATTATGCATTTGTCTGCATGAACTCTGTCTGTGCTCTGTTTCATTTACAAATCTCTTCACAGTATGATGATCACTCTTAAGTTTTCGTGAAATATCTAATGTTTTCATACCTTGTCCAAGGCATTGCACTATTTAATGCTTTTCAGCAGCAGAGATATCCTTTTTATTTCCCATATTGCTTGAAACCTGTGGCCTGCTTAATAATGTGGAACATCATTTTAAGTAGTTTTCCTTTAATTAGAATCACCTGGAAAACTATCACATGTGTTTAAGATTGATTTCAGTGAACCATTGAGCCCTGAGACACAATACAACTACAAGTAGGTGCCCAATCCGTAGCAATACAGTGGCATGTAAAAGGTTGTGCAGCCCTAGTCAAAATGACAGTTATTGTGAACAGTTAAGAAAGTTGAACATCTCTAAACAGCCTAAAGTTAAAGATGACATATGTCCTTTGTATTTTAGGCAAGTTTTAGCTACCTGCATGATTAGTACCTAGTAGCACCCCCTTTTGCATGTATGACAGCTTGTAAATGCTTTTTGTAGCCAGCCATGAGTCTTTCAATTCTTGTTTGAGGGATTTTCATTCATTCTTCCTTGAACAATTCTTCCCGTTTTGCAAGATTTCTGGGTTTTCTTGCATGCACTTCTCTTTTGAGGCCACAATAAAAAAAAATTGGAAATTTCAGTGTAATTTATGAAGGAAGCAAGAAGGGTTAAAATGACCCTGTATTTGATATAAAGGAGGGCTCTATACACATTCTGTTCAAATTGTAATGTAGTGGTACTCCTAGACTCATAAAGGCTATGCACTAAGTGCAAATCCTGCCAAATATTACAAGCAGGGTCATCCACACACCCTTGAAGGCACCAACTTTAGTGCCTCATTCAAATATTGAATCATCATAGGCATTTGAGTTGCCCGCCAGGGCATGTGGTACTCGGTACCGGGTCAGGTCGCAATTAAAGGAGTGGTCAAGGTGGCAGCGACCCGGTCCGTGGCTCTGGGCACCCAAGTAAAAGGGGAAAGGTCTTTTAAGGGAGTTGTAATAAAGTTTGTGTTCATGACGCCACCTGTGGTTCTCAGTTAGATGGGACTGACACTGCTTAAAGGGGTCCTCTGGGGTGATATTACTGCAGCAAAGATGGTGACACTTCCCAAAGGTGAATCGAGATCCTGAGAGCTCCCGGTGTATTTGGCTGGGATGGTGAATGCCGGCAGACAAATGGAGGACACATGGTTGCAGTCTTTACCTGGTTTACAGATGTTGGACAGCCTCAGTCCAGGGTACCAGCAACAGGTGTCGATGGGGTCCAGGCAGCCTGAAGACAAGAGGAAATCCCTTTGCCAGGTCAGTTTGGGAGCCTTCCACTTTGCCCTGATTACTAGTCTCTTGCTACCTTTGGTTGTCTCACAAGGTAACCTTTCTCGCCTGTCCTGGGACAGTACCTGCACGGTAGACAACTTGAGCCATTCCCTTGGGGTCTCTGTATACCGTGACTCCAGGCTCTAACTGCTGCTGTACCTCAGGTGTTATGTGGGCAAGTCACTGTTATCTTCTTGCCCTCCAGTTCTGCCATGGGACCTGTAGTTCCTCTCAACCTTGGACTCCCGGTGCCCGATTTCTGCACTCAAGCTTAGAGGAGGCCCAATCGCAGCCTTCCTCTAGCTCCTGATCACTCCTCAGCTCCTTAACTGTCTCTTGTCTGCACCAGACTGTCTAACTCCTCCTCCAGACCAGGATGTAAATAGGGAAGCTTCCCTTAAACCGGGTTTAGAGTTCCCCCTTCTGGCCTGGAGTCAGAAAGTGTTGCATGTAAGATTACCTGCCAAAGGGATCCCTCTTGTCTCCAGGCATGGAATTACCCTCCCTGAGAGCAAGGCAGCACCACTGTGGTACCCGAACTCCTGGGGTGCCACAGTTCTCCTTGTTAAACATTTCATGATAAGTTGCTAATACATGGCTACGCAAAAAATGTGGAACTGGTATTTTTGTAAAATTCTTCCAGCCAGGACTTGGCTGCAGATATTACAACAAAGTCTCATTTGACTTCTCACATTTCCAGAATGGCCCAATTTATTCCCAACCTGCACAAACATCTCATCCTACTGATTCCCAAATACTGAGCTGCTGCTGCCATATGTGTCCCTATTACTGCACCTACTGTGTGATACTGTGTGCCCTCTAGATGGTATAATAAACCTCAAGACAAATTAATGCCATGTGCAAGTGCTCTAGAAAACAGTGCCCGCATTTTCCCCCTAGAAAGTAATAATGCCCTCTGTGTGCCCCTGTGACACTCACAATAACCTAATTTCCCCAATTACAATAAGTGTCCACTGATCATTTAATAATGTCTTGAGTCTTCCTCCCTGTACAGCTCCCCCATACACAGTATGATGCTCCCCTCACTGTAATGCATACACTGTACACTGTGGTCCAAATTATTATGCAAATTGCATTTAAGTGTCATAAAGATTTAATTGTTTTGTTTTTCAAATAAACTCATGGATGGTATTGTGTCTCAGGGCTCAATGAATCACTGAAATCAATCTTAAACACATGTGATAATTAGTTTTCCAGGTGATTCTAATTAAAGGAAAACTACTTAAAAATTATGTTCCACATTATTATGCAGGCCACAGTTTTCAAGAAATATGGGAAAGAAAAAGGATCTCTCTGCTGCCGAAAAGCATCAAATAGTGCAATGCCTTGGTCCAGGGATGAAAACATTAGATATTTCCCAAAAACTTAAGCGTGATCATCGTACTGTTAAGAGATTTGTGGCTGAATCTGAGCACAGACGTTTTCGTGCTGATAAAGGCATAATGAGGAAGGTTTCTGCCAGGCAAGTTCATCGGATTAAGAGAGCAGCTGCCAAAATACCATTACAAACCAGCAAACAGATATTTGAAGCTGCTGGTGCCTCTGGAGTCCCTCGAACCTCAAGGTGTAGGATCCTTAAAAGGCTTGCTGTGGTGCATAAACCTACTATTCAGCCACCCCTAAACAGTGTTCACAAGCAGAAACGGTTGCAGTGCAATGGGCCCAGACATACATGAAGACTAATTTTCAAACAGTCTTGATTACTGATGAGTGTCGAGCAACCCTGGATGGTCCAGATGGATGGAGTAGTGGATGGTTGGTGGATGGCCACACCCCAACAAGGCTGCGACGTCAGCAAGGAGGTGGAGGAGTCATGTTTTGGGCCAGAATCATGGGGAAACAGCTAGTAGGGCCCTTTAAGGTTCCTGAAGGTGTGAAAATGACCTCTGCAAAGTATATAGAGTCTTATAAATATAGAGTCTTCCATGGTATAAAAAGCAGAAACTTGCCTTCGGGAGCAAAATCATCTTCATGCATGACAATGCACCATCTCATGCTGCAAAGAATACCTTTGAGTCATTGGCTGCTATGGGCATAAAAGGAGATAAACTCATGGTGTGGCCAACATCTTCCCTTGACCTCAACCCTATAGAGAACCTTTGGAGTATCATCAAGCAAAAGAGCTATGAGGGTGGGAGGCAGTTCACATCAAAAGAGCAGCTCTGGGAGGCTATTCTGACTTCATGCAAAGAAATGCAAGCAGAAACTCTCCAAAAACTCACAAGTTCAATGGATACAAGAATTGTGAAGGTGATATCCAAAAAGGGGTCCTATGTTAACATGTTACTTGGCTTGTTAGGATGTTTTGGAGTTAAATAGTTTTTTGTTCAGTGAAAGTGACCTCCTAATGCTGCAAATTCAACAAATGAGCATTTTCAGTTCTTTAAAACATATCAAATGTTTAGAAATTCTACTGTGCCTAATAATTTGGAACAGTGCATTTTGAGTTTGTATTCATTTTGGAGATTATACTGTTATCATTGGGAGGTTTCTTCAATAAAATTTGATGTATACTCTAACGGGTGATGACTTTTATTAGACTGACTGTCATTTGCATCGAACATTTAGGAGAATCCAAAAAAAATATCATTTGCATAATAATTTGGAACATGGTGTATGTTGGCCCCTAAATAGCCTCCATATAGTATAATGCATCTGTTCTGTCTCCGCCATCTAATTTGCTACCTCTGATTATTATTATAGCAGTTTTTTCATTAGTATGAGTATAGAGAAACTTGTATATGCATAATCTTATTTGTTTGTAGTGTTTTGGCTCCCTCTAGCGGCCAGAGTCATGTTCACTGTCCTATTTTCTGTTTTTTTCCCATTTCTTATGTCTGGATCTCCTCCCATTTTTTGCAATGCATTATGGTAGCTTAGCCTCCATCTCCCTCCATTTTCCTTCACTCTGCATTCAAGGAAAGACTCCTCCATTACATCCCCCTTGTGATTGTATTGCCGGTATGTATTAATGCTTTCTAGAGGCAATTTCGGCTCCAATATTAGCCTAGTTTAGTCAACTGTATCCCTAGGTCAGTTACTAGATTTGTAAATGTTCATGCATAATGTACAACATGTAAAATGTGTATTTCTGCTGTACCATGCACTGATTGTATGTATATGATTGTATACTATCACGTTCAATAAAAGCACAGACTCAACCACAGTCTCCCTATTGGACTCTGGTCCAATAGCGGTTTAGCTGCCTGTATGGCTACATGAGCCTGCCTCATTTAGTGAGGACAAAACAGAGAAACGGCAGCCATCCAGCTAGTGGGATTCCAGTCACCAGCTACACAGAGATTTAATACAGCTACAGCAATGTCTGCACAGCCAAGCATTCCCCCAAAACACAATGTCCCACAAATCACACAGGACAAGATCTGTTAATTCCGTCTCCTCAAAGACAACATCCATCAGCAGCACGTCCGCCATTGCCCGCGCAAATGCTGAAGCTGCCGAAATGCAAGCAAGATTTGCTGACCAAGAGATGCAACTTAAAGAAAGCATGCCTAGATGACCAACAGAGGTCACGTATAGAGAGAGATGACCAAGAGAGAAGGCCACACTTAGAGAGAGCCAACCAAGAGAGAAGGGCGCAGTTAGAGAAAGCACGTTTGGATGCCACCTTAAAGAGACTAGCAGCAAACGAGAAGCTGCCGCAGCCCTCACCAAAGCAGAATCGCTAGAAGCTGTGCAAAACCCTGAGCAGCATAGCCGAAGCAGTATGTCGAGTCTGGAGTTTCTACTGCAAAATGCATCACAACGCACATCTCAGTACGTTAATGAACTTCCTGATCCAAACCATCCTGAACCGGTGCCAAAACAAGAACACAACATCTCCAGTGAAGCGAGCAGGAGTCGTCATGAGGCTCAGCTCCAGGACAGATAAAAACTTGAAAACGTGAAGCAAAATAACTCTGCTAATGACTACCTTGCCCCTCACCAGGTAACCAACATAAATCACCTTGCTGACACATCGTAAGTCAGAACGAAGCAATTTGACACCAGCTGGCGCCACCCAGAGGATATTAACAGGTACGAACGCATCTCACATCACTATCAGTGCGACCCATCACCAGTATACTCTGCTGACAATCAGTTCACAACAGAATATACTAAGTTCTTCACACGACGTGAACTGGTTGCCAAGGGACTCATGAAATTTACTGACCAAACTGAAGGTTACAGAGGTTGGAAAGCTTCCTTCCAAAAGGTCACTAAAGACTTAAGGCTACAACACAAGGAAGAGATAGACCTCTAAAGGCCCCGTCTCACATAGCGAGATCGCTAGCGAGATCGCTGCTGAGTCACAAGTTTTGTGACGCAACAGCGACCTCCATAGCGATCTCGCTATGTGTGACACGTACCAGCGATCAGGCCCCTGCTGCGAGATCGCTGGTCGTGTCGGAATGGCCTGGACCTTTTTTTGGTCGTTGAGGCCCCGCTGACATTGCTGAATCGGTGTGTGTGACACCGATCCAGCGATGTCTTCACTGGTAACCAGGGTAAACATCGGGTTACTAAGCGCAGGGCCGCGCTTAGTAACCCGATGTTTACCCTGGTTACCAAAAAAAACAAACACTACATACTCGCCTTTCGGTGTCCAGGTCCCTTGCCGTCTGCTTCCTGCTCTGACTGAGATCCGGCCGTACAGTGAGAAGTGAGAGCACAGCAGTGACGTCACCGCTGCGCTCTGCTCTCACTGTACGACCGGATCTCAGTCAGAGCAGGAAGCAGACGGCAAGGGACCTGGACACCGAAAGGCGAGTATGTAGTGTTTGTTTTTTTTGGTAACCAGGGTAAACATCGGGTTACTAAGCGCGGCCCTGCGCTTAGTAACCCGATGTTTACCCTGGTTACCCGGGTGCTGCAGGGGGACTTCGGCATCGTTGAAGACAGTTTCAACGATGCCGAAGTCGTTCCCCTGATCGTTGGTCGCTGGGGAGAGCTGTCTGTGTGACAGCTCCCCAGCGACCACACAGCGACTTACCAACGATCACGGCCAGGTCGTATCGCTGGTCGTGATCGTTGGTAAATCGCTTAGTGAGACGGGGCCTTTAGTCAAATACCTGGGAGAAGAGTCAGTCAAACACGCAGTAAGGATCAGAGACATTAATATAAACCGCCCTGAGACTGGCCTCAAAGAGATCTGGAAGAGGCTGGATGAGTTTTACGGCTCAGCAGAGGTAATGAAAAGAGCCTTGTTCAAAAGAATCAATGACTTTCCTAAAATATCTAACAAAGGTCTCCAGAAACTTAGAGAACTAAGCAACCTGCTAAATTAAGTCCAAGTTGCCAAATAGGAAGATGACCTTCAGGGACTTGCATTCCTCGACACAGCCGGCGGTGTTAACCCTATAGTCCAAAAGTTGCTCTACAATCTACAGGAGAGGTGGCTCACACATGGTTCAATGTATAAATACAAACACAGTGTTCCATTCCCTCCCTTCTCCATTTTTGTTGACTTTATACATCATCAAGCGAGAATTAGAAATGATCCCAGCTTTGACTTGCAATGTCATATGCCACACTGTCACCAGCTACAAATCCACGCAGAACATCTGTGGCAGTACATAAGACTTATGTTTCTTCTCCAGGTTCTAATTATAGGTCTGCTGGTTGCTCCCAATCAGAGACAAAGATGCAGGACCCTGACAAGCAGTGCCCACTCCATCAGAAGCCTCATCCTCTCCTGAAATGCAGAGCCTTCAGAGGAAAATCTATGCCACATCGCAGAAGCTTCCTGAAAGAGAACGGTATCTGCTACAAGTGCTGCTCGTCCACAACTCATCTCGCCAAGGATTGCAAGGTCAGTGTAAAATGCACAGAATGTGGCACCACAGATCATAACACTGCTCTACAACCTGGCCCAGCTCCATAGAGTACACAAAACACATCAGCTGACAGTGAGCATGGCGGGGAGGAAAGGAACACTGATACAGCTACGCTAGAGATCACTTCACAATGTGCAGAAGTCTGCAAAGGGACAATAGACAGTAGGTCCTGTTCAAAAATACGCCTTGTGAAAGTGTACCCAAAAGGCCATAGAGACAAAGCTGTAAAGGTACCTTCACACTAAGCGACGCTGCAGCGATACAGACAACGATGCCGATCGCTGCAGCGTCGCTGTTTGGTCACTGGAGAGCTGTCACACAGACCGCTCTCCAGCTACCAACGATGCCGAGGTCCCCGGGTAACCAGGGTAAACATCGGATTACTAAGCGCAGGGCCGCGCTTAGTAACCCGATGTTTACCCTGGTTACCAGTGTAAAATGTAAAATAACAAACACTACATACTCACCTTCGCGTCCCCCGGCGTCCGCTTCCCTGCACTGACTGAGTGCCGGCCCTAACAGCAGAGCGGTGACGTCACCGCTGTGCTGTACTTTTACTTTACGGCCGGCGCTCAGTCAGTGCAGGAAGCGGACAGCGAGGGACGTGTGACAGACATCAGAGGGTGAGTATGTACTGTTTATTTTTTTTACTTTTACGATGGTAACCAGGATAAACGGGTTACTAAGCGTGGCCATGCGCTTAGTAACCCGATATTTACCCTGGTTACCATTGTAAAACATCGCTGGCATCGTTGCTTTTGCTGTCAAACACAACGATACACGGCGATCTGACGACCAAATAAAGTTCTGAACTTTAACCAATGACCAGCGATATCACAGCAGGATCCTGATCGCTGCTGCCTGTCAAACTCAACGATATCGCTAGCCAGGACGCTGCAACGTCACGGATCGCTAGTGATATCGTTTAGTGTGAAGGTACCTTTAGACTGTATGCTTTCTTGGATGATCAAAGTAATCGGTCCTTGGCTAGATCAACATTCTTTGACCTATTCAACATCAAAGGGCCAAGCACTCCCTACTCATTAAAGACGTGTGCAGGTACTGTGACAACAGCAGGCAGAAAAGCTACTGACTACCAAATCAAGTCCTTAGACGGACAATTCTGCCTACCACTACCTGCGATCATTGAATGTAACCAGATCCCAGACAACAGATCTGAAATTTCTATGCCAGATGTAGCAATCTATCACGCTTACTTAAAACGCATAGCACACTTTATACCAGAACTCGACCATCAGTCCCAGATAATCCTGCTGTTGGGGAGAGATATCCTGCAGGTTCATAAAGTGAGACATCATATCAATGGACTCCACAATGCTCCCTATGCCCAAAAGCTAGACCTATGATGGGTCATAATTGGAAACCTATGCTTGGGACACATGCACACCCCATCTTCTGTGACAAGCATGCTGACAAATACATTGGAGAAAGGACGTCCATCTCTGTTTTAACCTTGTAACAACGAGTTCCATGTCAGGGAACTGCCACACAGCATCCAACTGTCCAATCATTTAATAGACTTTACTCACAACAGCAGTATAGTGTTTTTTGCAGTGCATTATTGTAGCTCAGCCTCCATCTCCCTCCATTTTCCTCTATTTTCCTTCACTCTGCATTCAAGGAAAGACTGCTCCATTACATCCCCTTTGCAATTGCACTGCCGGTATGTATTCATGCTTTCTATAGGCAATTTCTGCTCTAATATTAGCCTAGCTTAGTTAATTGTATCCCTAGGTCAGTTACTAGGTTTGTAAATGTTCATGCATAATGTACAACATGTATAATGTGTATTTCTGCTGTACCATGCACTGATTGTATGTATATGATTATATACTATCACGTTCAATAAAAGCACAGACTCAACCACAGTCTCCTTATTGGACTCCGGTATAGCGGTTTAGCTGCCTGTATAGCTACATGAGCCTGCCTCATTTAGTGAGGACAGAACAGCACCCGATAGTCCTCCATATAGTATATTGCACTCTTCATAGGCCTCTACATAGTATAATACTCTCCCCATAGACCTCTTTATAGTGTAATACACTCCCAATAGGCCTCTATATAGTATAATGCACTCACCATAGGCCTCTGTATAGTATAATGCATTCACCATAGGCCTGAATATAGTATAATACACTCCCCATAGGTTTCTATATAATATAATGCACTCCCCATAGGCATCTATATAGTATAATGCACTCCTTATAGGGCTACTTATAGTATAATGCACTCCCCAAAGGCCTCTATATAGCATAATTTATCCCACATAGGTCTCTGTATAGTATAATATATAGTATAATACACTCCCCATAGGATTCTATATGGTATAATGCACTCCAAATAGGTCTATATATAGTATAATGGCATCATTTTGTGTAGCTCACAATTTTTTTTACTCCAAAAGTCATTTTTTTATTTAAAATATCAATTCAATGTAGTCCAGACCTGCTCAAACTTTGAGGCCTCTTCTCATTAGTTATGATACCACCATGTAACTGGTGTGACCTGGCAATGTGACAGAATGGCCCTTTGCTGATTTCTCCTGTTGCATAGGCCCTTCACTGGCTACAAAATGCCTATTTTAACAACATAATTGATGTATTATTATGCTTTTAAGTTATAGTAGTTTCAGGAGAAAATTGAAATATTAAGCAATATTTGTGATTTTGGCATGGACATTGACCACTAGTGATGCCCAGAAATTAACACATTTTTGGTGATGCGTCCCTATTAGAAGAATCTTGATTTTGCGCATACAAACTGCACAGCTTTTTTCTCCCAGAATCTCTTGTATGTGTTAGTATATATTATTCAGAAAATTACCTTAAATGTACAGATTGTAAGTATCACTGACTTTTATTTGTCACAACCTCTGGTGACAGTATGACCGTGCATGACCTGTCTGTCACCACCAAATGGGAGACAGACTCACAAACCAGGGAAGGTGCACAATTAGACACTTCTTTCACATTTTCAGAGTATGTGAACCAAACAGCATCTCTACTTAGCTTAATAAATCCCAAGACACATGATCAAAGATGTTTTGTTAATTGCCTGTTCACAAAACTAAAACATAACCATTTAAGTACAATACGTGTTAAATATTTAAATAATATGTGTTTTAGTCCTCATGTAAATAAACTGTTAGTAGCTTAGTATAGTTTAATGTAGCCTGGATTTGGTATGTATTGCAACTAAAAAAACACACAAAAATTGAGCTTGGATTAAGTTGATATACATGCAACACATAAACACATGTTCACATTGACCATAAAGCATGCAAAACCTACAAGAAACAAAATGATCAAAAACCCTGCTGTAACTAAATATGTAAAAAGCAAAAGTGCATTTCAATAACTCAGGGTTCTTAGTAATACTGTTTTTGAACAAAAATAGCATAAAAGCCATCCCACGGTGTGATGGCTTTTATGCTATTTTTGATCACAAACAGTATTACTAAGAACAATAAGTTATTTAAATACACTTTTTCTTTTTAAGTATTTAGTTACAGCAGGGGTTTTGCTCACTTTAATCTTTATTTTTATATAGCGCTAACATATTCCACAGCGCTTTACAGTTTGCACACATTATTATTGCTGTCCCCAATGGGGCTCACAATCTACATTCCCTATCAGTATGTCTTTGGAATGTGGGAGGAAACCCATGCAAATATGGGAGAACATACAAACTCCTTGCAGATGTTGTCCTTGGTGGGATTTGGACCCAGGATTCCAGCGCTGCAAGGCTGCAGTGCATACCACTGAGCCACAGTGCTGCCCAATTTCTTGTAGGATTTGTATGTATTGGAACTAAGCAAAATGTAAAAATTCTCAGACTAAACCAACATAACTAAGGCCCCATATACACTCACCGGCCACTTTATTAGGTACACCTGTCCAACTTCTTGTTAACACTTAATTTCTAATCAGCCAATCACATGGCGGCAACTCAGTGCATTTAGGCATGTAGACATGGTCAAGACAATCTCCTGCAGTTCAAACCGAGCATCAGTATGGGGAAGAAAGGTGATTTGAGTGCCTTTGAACGTGGCATGGTTGTTGGTGCCAGAAGGGCTGGTCTGAGTATTTCAGAAACTGCTGATCTACTGGGATTTTCACGCACAACCATCTCTAGGGTTTACAGAGAATGGTCCGAAAAAGAAAAAAAATCCAGTGAGCGGCAGTTCTGTGGGCGGAAATGCCTTGTTGATGCCAGAGGTCAGAGGAGAATGGGCAGACTGGTTCGAGCTGATAGAAAGGCAACAGTGACTCAAATCGCCACCCGTTACAACCAAGGTAGGCCTAAGAGCATCTCTGAACGCACAGTGCGTCGAACTTTGAGGCAGATGGGCTACAGCAGCAGAAGACCACACCGGGTACCACTCCTTTCAGCTAAGAACAGGAAACTGAGGCTACAATTTGTACAAGCTCATCGAAATTGGACAGTAGAAGATTGGAAAAACGTTGCTTGGTCTGATGAGTCTCGATTTCTGCTGCGACATTCGGATGGTAGGGTCAGAATTTGGCGTAAACAACATGAAAGCATGGATCCATCCTGCCTTGTATGGAGCATCTTTGGGATGTGCAGCCGACAAATCTGCGGCAACTGTGTGATGCCATCATGTCAATATGGACCAAAATCTCTGAGGAATGCTTCCAGCACCTTGTTGAATCTATGCCACGAAGAATTGAGGCAGTTCTGAAGGCAAAAGGGGGTCCAACCCGTTACTAGCATGGTGTACCTAATAAAGTGGCCGGTGAGTGTATATTATTTAAAACACAAAACACCAAGATGGATGGAAGTTGGTCACAGCTTTAGGCTATGTGCACATGTCAGGATTTCTTGCAGAAATTTCCTGAACAAAACCAGACATTTTCTGCAAGAAATCTGCATGTGTTTTTCTCGCGTTTTTTGTGCGTTTTTTTTGCAGATTTTACCGGAGGTTCCAAATGCAATAATGTAATGGGAAATCCGCAAAAAATCCGCAAAATTTATGAACATGCTGCGTTTTTTACCACGATAACATAACATATGCACAAAAATTGCGGAATGCATTCTAAATGATGCAACGTGTGCACACAGCCTTACTCTCTTTTTTCTTTTTCAAAACGAACAACAAACTTGACACATGGATCCAAGTGATGTGTGAAACACCAAACGGGTATGCACATCCACAAGGTGACAAATTTTCACCATCATATACGCCAACGAAGAGCCCAGACTTTAGACTGGGTTCCGACCCCCCTCCCATCAGAAAAAGGGCATGCTCCAGGCCATCCTGGAGACCAGTCAAAAATATGTCTAACCCGATATCTGTAATGTAGACCCCATCTAGTAACATAAGACGCCTATTATCATCCTCCAGTTGTCGGTGTCTGACCACCACACCCGTACGGTACCGAAAGAAGTGCGCCATTCTGGTATTGATTGTTCTACAGGTCCTCTTGATGGATTCCGCATCCATGGAACCCTGCCACACCACCCTTGGGATGATTTCAGACCACAAAATTCTTAATTCAGTAAAAAACAAAGAAAAATTATCCAAATCGGATCTCATCGTAAGCAGTTCGGCCAGCTTTAGATTACAAACATCATTACCGCTTGCATGAATTAACATAATCATAGGGAATGGAGACTGCCTACTTATATTGATCACTTCTGGCAAAACCTGCTATCATCTCAAACACCGAATACTCCTCCAGGAGACATAGATATTTTCAAAGCCCAAATTTATGCCTCCTGGTCGATCATTCACCCTTTGGGCAGCCCAGAACATGTAGGAGTGACCGATGATCCAAACCTTTGGCTTTGCATGACCTAGATAGAAACAAACTTGTAGCTTAACATTGCAACAAATCAGGACGAACATATCTGGCAAAACAGGCAGACTTCCAGCCACCAATTCGCTGAATATCAGCATCAGAAAGACCAGCTCTAGCAGCTTCAGTAGCAGCCCCGATTCAAAATGAATGGGTACCAAAATGTTTTGGATCATTACCCGTAGCCAGGAGACAACCTTGTAGTACAGTGTGAAAGTGAAATTTAGTAAGTGGGCTTAGGTCCTCATGTACTAAAAAGGAAAGCCCTTGCTGTCGCAATGACATATAATTAAGTGTAGACTTAACGGGACAAGTAGGACATGAAGTGGGAAAAAGAAGGATCCATATTCCTAAACCAAACTGATCCGTTTTTGACCTATGTAAACAAATACGCAATGAAGATTCTGATATACAAATGTCGTCAAGTTATAAACCCCCAAGTTTCCTTTTAAACAGAGGAACTAGTTTGCTGATGTGAAGGGCAACAAAAAACGGAAAGACTAAAAGAAGTAGACAACAGGCAGCTTCCCAGGGGCACGAACAAATAGTACTACAAGCTGCTATTAATTTCAGTAGTAATGCATATGAAATGGGGCATCTGGTGTCCGTCAAAACTCTATCCTTGAGCGAGCCTTTAATGGCTTGACGTATCATAAAGTGCTGTGTAACATCATTCCAACCTAACATTTTGAAATGTAAGGAAATGCCTGCCAAGCGCCTCTGGGCTACAGAGGCAGATAAGCCCCTACCACAAAGATGTAATAAGTACTGAAGTGTAACCTCTAAATGTAGTACCACATCACCGCCTACGTTTCTGTTACCCACAAAATCTTTCCAATGGTGCCACGCTTTACTGTAAAGCTGCCATGTTGGAGGAGACATGGAACTCCTGCTCAATTCCATTAACCAATTGTCATGATCCAGGTCGGGGTTTGCTTCTTGCTTTTCCTTCACCGGCCTGGTTATGGTGGGGTTAACCTTTCCTGCCTCTCTTTGGTTCATGGGTGGCTATTTATTGGTGCCACTCCTGGCAGCATGTGTCAGTGATAGTTCCAGTCCCTGGCTTGAGCAGCTGACCCGTATATCCTAGTGATCCTTCTGCCTTTGATTACCCGTATTTGTGCCTGACCCGTTCCCTGTTCCTGACTTAGTGTGTGTTTGGTGGTATCCTACAGTGTATGACTCGGCTTGTATTTTGAACCCTGCCTCCTGCTTTCCATCTCTGTTACTACGTTTCCTGTCTGGCTTTCACTCTCTGCCTCTTACCCCGACTATGTCTTTTGTCTCATGTATTGGATCCCGCGTGCCTGTATGGTTGCAATTTTTGGCTTGTCTCTGACCTCATGCATTGCTGTGACCTCTGGTACTTCGTCTTCCTGTTTGTTGCTGACTGGCCTGTCTGTTGTGAATTCCGTCCTTGGGCTCCCTCCTGTGGTTGTGAATGGTACTTTTGTGAGTTCTGCCCTTGGGCTCCCTCTGGTGGTTTCGAGTGGAACTGCTGTTCCTTGAGTTTAGCTGTAGCAGCTGCTTTCACTGATCGTCTCTCCTGGCTTTGCTATTTAACCTGGCTCTGGTCTTCAGTTCATGCCAGCTGTCAATGTTTCTGGTTTGGGATTCAGATCTCTCCTTGGATTTCTCTGATGGCCTGTCCATTTCAGCAAAAGATAAGTTTTTGCTAGTTCTTTGTTGTCCATTTGCTTTGGACTTTATTGCTCAGCTCATGTTATGTTTCCTTTTGTCCAGCTTGTCATTATGATATATTCAGGCTAGCTGGAAGCTCTGGGGAAGCAGATTTGCCCTCCACACCGTGAGTCGGTGTGGAGATCATTTTTGTAAACTCTGCGTGGATTTTTAGTTTTTAATACTGACCGCACAGTATCCTTTCCTATTCTGTCTATTTAGATTAGTATTGGCCTCCTTTGCTAAAATTTGTTTTCATTTCTGTGCATGTTATTTCCCTCTCCACTCACAGTCAATATTTGTGGGGGGCTGTCTTTCCTTTTGGGAATTTCTCTGAGGCAAGATAACTTTCTGTTTCCATCTTTAGGGTTAGTTAGTTCTCAGGCTGTGATGAGGTGTCTAGGGAGAGACAGGAACATTCCACGGCTATTTCTAGTGTTGGTGTTAGGATTAGGAACTGCGGTCAGTAAAGATACCACCTCCTCAGAGCTTGTCCCATGTTGCTCTTTAACCACCAGGTCATATCAGTGTTGCTCCTTAACCACCATGTCATAACACCTGTCTGACTACTCTGCCGCCTCCTAGTGGTGCTCCTTGCTTTGCACTGTGGTGCTACACGATGAGTGCTACCTTTTTCCCCTTACCTGCGCCCCTTGGTTAAGGTTGCGTGCAACTGCCTTGCAGTTGCATTACACCAATCTCCAGTAGGTCCCACATAAGCAGAGGGCATGGATGACTCTTTGGAATGGCACTGGGGAGCATTGACTGAAAATCCTGCCAGAGAGACCGAGACAATTCATCAGCAATGATATTTTTGAAACCAGGAACATGCCGAGCCCTAAGCCAGATGTCATGTTGAAGACATCTTAAAACCAAATGTCACAACAGCCCCAAAACTGGAAGGAAAGAAGATGACAAGTGGTTGATACAATGTATGACACTTTAGTTATCAGTCCAAAAAAAAATCTTCCGGTTGCCAAATTCTTCTGACCAAAATTCAACTGCTGCCACGATTGGAAACAATTCCAAGAGCGTTGGATTTTTGCAATGGCCAGATTCTCTCCATGACAAAGACCAGACAACCTGACACCACTCATCACCAAAAATCGAATCAAACCCAAAGAATCTGGAGGAATCAGTGAATAACGAAATTTATTGACTAGAAACCTTCGAACCCAACAAATAGGTGTGACCATTGAATGATGTCAGGAATTGTTTTCACACCAGGAGGTGTGCACGGAGGGAACGAGTTATGCGGATTCTATGGTCAGCAGGGCCGTAATTGCCATTAGGCACTTGAGGGCACGTGCCTAGGGCGGGAGGATGCTGGGGGAGCGGCACCTGAGCAAGGTTTTTTGGTTCTTTTTTTTTTTTTAGTCAGAGGGGTCACGGCCTGTCCACCCACCTCAGTCTTCCGGCTCCCGGGCTGTCACTGATTTCGGCACATCCTCCCTCTGTCCACTGTCCCTGTCCATCTCTCCTCTTCCCCAGCAGTGAGGGAGCTGCTGCTGCTATGAAGGGGAGTGTGTGTGGCTTAGGCTGCAGCCTCCCCTCTTCATGCCTATTTTAGTCACATCTTCCCGGCTGCTAGTCACCTCCTCAGTGTCAAACTTTCCCTGAACAGAGCCAGGAAAGAGGAAGGTGGCAAAGAGGGGCTCTAAACTTCCCCTGTCATCTCACACCCTGGCAGCTGTTTTCCTTGCTGCGTATGCCGGGGTGTTTATGGCTGCATTCATGTAGTGTTCCCTTCACTGTAGGACACGGTGACGAGTGCAGGAGACTTCAGGTCAGCCCCCACTGTCTCTCAGTAACCGGAGAGGAGGAGACGCTGAATATTTCATGAGGTGTGGGGAAGCCTGTGGAAACTTTCCACCCACAGCCTGCACTGAGGAGATGGGTGCTGCTGTCAGACATGGAGGCTTCTCTGGTGACTGGATGTGGCATTTAGCCAGGGTATGTTTCAAGGGGCGCATTCCTTCAGTATTTGCTGCGGTTTGGACGCTGCGTACAGCCGCTGCGTCCAATCCACAGCGTCCAGCTGTTACAGCATAGTGGAGAGGATTTTATGAAATCCCGTCTCCACAATGTGTGCAGGGACGCCTCCGGCAAACCTGCGTATACGCACATGAGGCTCGTTTTTATAGACCGCAGCATGTCTATTTATCTTGCGGAGACTATCAGTCAGTCTGTATAGGATGCGGTGATTCCGCATGTGTTCAATGAACACATGTGGAATCACCACACGTACAAAAGGGGGCAGCGCTTTGAGCGGAGCCAGGTATCCGCTGTGTCCAAAGCGCTGCCAAAACGCCTCGTGGACACATAGCCTTATATTTGTACACTTCACATCATGTTGTACCTACATTTTCAGTAAAAAAATAACTATAATCTACTAACATTGTCACAGAATTAACCATTAAGCTTCTTTTTCCACTATATATATTATATTATACATTACTGTGCTAAAGTATTAGGCCAGAGAGAAGCTGCAAAGTAAGAATGCTGTCATGAATATAGAAGTATTAGGGTAAGTTTCCACATTCCGGCTTGGCAGCACTTTGAACGCAGCGGATGCCTGCTCCGTTCAAAGCGCTGCCGGCTTTTGTACATGCGGTGATTCCACATGTGTTCATTAAACACATCCGGACTCACCGCATCCTATACATTGAATGGTGCTATTTATCTTGCAGAGACTGTGCATCTCCAAAAGATACACAGACATACAGCGGTCTAGAAAGACACGTCGCATGTGCGTATACACAGGGAGGCCGGAGGCGTCCCAGCATGCATAATGGAGATGGGATTTCGTGAAATCCTCTCCACTATGCTGTACTCAGCGTCCAATCCACAGCAAATGCTTACTAAATCCTGACCGTGGAAACATACCCAAATGGATAAACATAAAATGCAAAGTGAATGAACGAAAGAGAAATCTAAAACAGATTAATATCTGGTGTGACCACTCTTTGTAATTAAAAAAGTATATAAGAATCAGTTTTTCTAGGTATGCTTGCAAGGGTGGACTTATCATTGGAGCAACTTTGTGCAGTCGCAGGAGCTCAAGAGGTAAAGGGGCCCATCTCTACCACGAAAGCAGGTGGAATTGTGCATTATGATGAGCTTTTGGTTGCAAGGTGCCCATATATTGTTCTTGCACAGGGGTTCTCACAATTTGTGATGTTCCTCATGGTAGCGGTGCAGATACAGTCAGAAATCAAGCACTTCCAATACAAGGCTCTCCCCTTTGGGCTAGCAATAGCTTCCCAGATATTTACGAAGGTAATGTCAGAAGTGACGGCTCATCTCAAGGAAAAGGACATACTGGTACGCCTTATCTGGACGATTTTCTAATCATGTGTGTTGTGAACTCTATTTTTGGGCTCCCTCTAGTGGTCACAAGCGGTACTGTGTAGTGTTGTCTTTCTGCCGGTTGGCCTCATCAGCTGGTTCGTTATCCTTGGTTGGTTTCCTATTTAACTCACCTGGATACTCAGTTCCTTGCCTGCTATCAATGTATTCAGTGCTCTTCAGATTCCTTGTGACTACCTTGCTCCCAGTCTCTCCAAGACAAGCTAAGTCCTTGTTTGTTTATTTTCTGATTATCAGCGTTCATCATGTTTTTTTGTCCAGCTTGCTAAAATGTGATTTCTTACTTGCTGGTTGCTCTAGGGGACTGACTTTCTCCCCCCACACCGTTAGTTGGTGTGGGGGTTCTTGAAATCTCAGTGTGGATATTTTGTAAGGGTTTTTTGCTGACCGCATAGACCCCTTTTCTGTTTTCTGCTATCTAGAATTAGTGGGCCTCTTTTGCTGAATCTGCTTTCACCCCTGTGTATGTGCCTTCCTCTTACCTCACCGTTATTATCTGTTGGGGGCTTCTATATCTTTGGGGATTATTTCTCTGGAGGCAAGAGAGGTCTTTCTTTCTCTCTAGGGGTAGATAGTTCCTCAGGCTGGCTCGAGACGTCTAGGAATTTTAGGCACGTTCACCGGCTACCTCTAGTGTGTTTGGATAGGTTCAGATTTGCGGTCAGTCCAGTTTGCCACCTCCCTAGAGCTTGTCCTATGTTTTGTTACTTAGCTGGAGTAATTTGTGATCCTCAACCACTAGGGATCATAACAGTATAGCAGGCCAAAAAGTGTTTAATGCATCGCAGAAGTGGGATTAAAAGAAGACCTGAGTACATTTTTTTTTTTTTTCCCCTCCCGCTTTTCCTTGCTGCAGTCTGTCTGGCTTCTTTCATCACTTTGAACTCTGAGTGTTTTTGAGCTCAGCTGCAGACATGGATGTTCAGACTCTGACTTCTAGTGTGGATCATCTTGCTGCACGGGTGCAAAGTATTCAGGATTTTGTTATTCATAGCCCTATGTCAGAACCAAAGACACCCATTCCTGAGTTGTTCTCTGGAGATAGATCTAGGTTTCAGAATTTTAAGAATAATTGTAAGTTATTTCTATCTCTGAGACCTCGTTCCTCTGGTGATTCCGCTCAGCAAGTAAAAATTGTTATCTCCTTGTTGCGTGGCGACCCTCAGGATTGGGCTTTCTCTCTGGCGCCAGGAGATCCTGCATTGCTTAATGTGGATGCGTTTTTTCTGGCTCTTGGACTACTTTATGAGGAGCCTAATCTTGAGAATCAGGCAGAAAAAGCGTTGCTGGCCCTCTCTCAAGGGCAGGATGAAGCAGAGGTGTATTGTCAAAAATTTCGGAAATGGTCAGTGCTTACTCAATGGAATGAGTGTGCCTTGGCTGCAAATTTCAGAGAAGGTCTTTCTGAAGCCATTAACCCCTTCATGACCCAGCCTATTTTGGCCTTAATGACCTTGCCGTTTTTTGCAATTCTGACCAGTGTCCCTTTATGAGGTAATAACTCGGGAACGCTTCAACGGATCCTAGCGATTCTGAGATAGTTTTTTCGTGACATATTGGGCTTCATGTTAGTGGTAAATTTAGGTCGATAATTTCTGCGTTTATTTGTGAAAAAAATGGAAATCTGGCGAAAATTTTGAAAATTTAGCAATTTTCACATTTTGAATTTTTATTCTGTTAAACCAGAGAGTTATGTGACACAAAATAGTTAATAAATAACATTTACCACATGTTTACTTTACATCAGCACAATTTTGGAAACAACATTTTTTTTTGCTAGGAAGTTATAAGGGTTAAAATTTGACCAGTGATTTCTCATTTTTACAACAAAATTTACAAAACCATTTTTTTTAGGGACCACCTCACATTTGAAGTCAATTTGAGGGTTCTATATGGCTGAAAATACCCAAAAGTGACACCATTCTAAAAACTGCACCCCTCAAGGTGCTCAAAACCACATTCAAGAAGTTTATTAACCCTTCAGGTGTTTCACAGCAGCAGAAGCAACATGGAAGGAAAAAATGAACATTTAACTTTTTAGTCACAAAAATGATCTTTTAGCAACAATTTTTTTATTTTCCCAAGGGTAAAAGGAGAAACTGGACCACGAAAGTTGTTGTCCAATTTGTTCTGAGTACGCTGATACCTCATATGTGGGGGTAAACCACTGTTTGGGCGCACGGCAGAACTCGGAAGGGAAGGAGCGCCATTTGACTTTTTGAATGAAAAATTGGCTCCAATCTTTAGCGGACACCATGTCGCGTTTGGAGAGCCCCTGTGTGCCTAAACATTGGAGCTCCCCCACAAGTGACCCCATTTTGGAAACTAGACCCCCCAAGGAACTTATCTAGAAGCATAGTGAGCACTTTAAACCCCCAGGTGCTTCACAAATTGATCCGTAAAAATGAAAAAGTACTTTTTTTTCACAAAAAAAATATTTTAGCCTCAATTTTTTAATTTTCACATGGGCAACAGGATAAAATGGATCCTAAAATTTGTTGGGCAATTTCTCCTGAGTACACTGATACCTCACATGTGGGGGTAAACCACTGTTTGGGCACATGGTAAGTCTCGGAAGGGAAGGAGCGCCATTTGACTTTTTGAATGAAAAATTATCTCCATCGTTAGCGGACACCATGTCGCGTTTGGAGAGCCCCTGTGTGACTAAACATTGGAGCTTCCCCACAAGTGACCCCATTTTGGAAAGGAGACCCCCCAAGGAACTTATCTAGATGCATAGTGAGCACTTTAAACCCTCAGGTGCTTCACAAATTGATCCGTAAAAATGAAAAAGTACTTTTTTTTCACAAAAAAATTCTTTTAGCCTCAATTTTTTAATTTTCACATGGGCAACAGGATAAAATGGATCCTAAAATTTGTTGGGCAATTTCTCCTGAGTACGCCGATACCTCATATGTGGGGGTAAACCACTGTTTAAGCGCATGGCAAGGCTCGGAAGGGAAGGCGCGCCATTTGACTTTTTGAATGGAAAAGTAGCTCCAATCGTTAGCGGACACCATGTCGCGTTTGGAGAGCCCCTGTGTGCCTAAACATTGGAGCTCCCCCACAAGTGACCCCATTTTGGAAACTAGACCCCCCAAGGAACTTATCTAGATGCATAGTGAGCACTTTAAACCAACAAGTGCTTCACAGAAGTTTATAACGCAGAGCCGTGAAAATAAAAAATAATTTTTCTTTCCTCAAAAATGATTTTTAGCCCAGAATTTTTTATTTTCCCAAGGGTAACAGGAGAAATTGGACCCCAAATGTTGTTGTCCAGTTTGTCCTGAGTACGATGATACCCCATATGTGGGGGTAAACCACTGTTTGGGTGCACGGCAGGGCTTGGAAGGGAAGGCACGCCATTTGGCTTTTTGAATGGAAAATTAGCTCCAATCATTAGCGGACACCATGTCGCGTTTGGAGAGCCCCTGTGTGCCTAAACATTGGAGCTTCCCCATAAGTGACCCCATTTTGGAAACTAGACCTCCCAAGGAACTAATATAGATGTGTGGTGAGCACTTTGAACCCCCAAGTGCTTCACAGAAGTTTATAACGCAGAGCCATGAAAATAAAAAATATTTTTTCTTTTCTCAAAAATTTTTTTTTAGCCCTGAATTTTTTATTTTCCCAAGGGTAACAGGGGAAATTTGACCCCAATAGTTGTTGTCCAGTTTCTCCTGAGTACGCTGATACCCCATATGTGGGGGTAAACCACTGCTTGGGCACACGTCGAGGTTCGGAAGGGAAGTAGTGACGTTTTGAAATGCAGACTTTGATGGAATGCTCTGCGGGCGTCACGTTGCGTTTGCAGAGCCCCTGATGTGCCTAAACAGTAGAAACCCCCCACAAGTGACCCCATTTTGGAAACTAGACCCCCAAATGAACTTATCTAGATGTGTGGTGAGCACTTTGAACCCCTAAGTGCTTCACAGAAGTTTATAACGCAGAGCCGTGAAAATAATAAATACGTTTTCTTTCCTCAAAAAATTTTTTTTAGCCCTGATTTTTTTATTTTCCCAAGGGTAGCAGGAGAAATTTGACCCCAAGAGTTGTTGTCCAGTTTCTCCTGAGTACGGTGATACCCCATATGTGGGGGTAAACCACTGTTTGGGCACTTGCCGGAGCTCGGAAGTGAAGTAGTGACGTTTTGAAATGCAGACTTTGATGGAATGCTCTGCGGGCATCACGTTGCGTTTGCAGAGCCCCTGATGTGCCTAAACAGTAGAAACTCCCCACAAGTGACCCCATTTTGGAAACTAAACCCCCAAGGGAACTTATCTAGATGTGTGGTGAGCACTTTGAACCCCCAAGTGCTTCACAGAAGTTTATAACGCAGACCCGTGAAAATAAAAAATCATTTTTCTTTCCTCAAAAATAATTTTTTAGCCCGCAATTTTTTATTTTCCCAAGGGTTACAGGAGAAATTGGACCCCAAAAGTTGTTGATCAGTTTCTCCTGAGTACGCTGGTACCCCATATGTGGGGGTAAAGCACTGTTTGGGCACACGTCGGGGCTCGGAAGGGAGAGAGCACCATTTTACTTTTTCAACGCAAGATTGGCTGGAATCAATGGTGGCGCCGTGTCGCGTTTGGAGACCCCCTGATGTGCCTAAAAAGTGGAAACCCCTCAATTCTAACTCCAACACTAACCCCAACACACCCCTAACTCTAATCCCAACCCTAACCACAACCCTAACCCCAACACACCCCTAACCCTAGTCTTACCCCTAATTCCAACCCTAGGGCTATGTGCTCACGTTGCGGATTTGTGTGGATTTTTCCGCAGTTTTTGAAAAATCTGCAGGTAAAACGCACTGCGCTTTACCTGCGGATTTACCGCGGATTTCCAGTGTTTTTTGTGTGGATTTCACTTGCGGATTCCTATTATGGAGCAGGTGTAAAACGCTGCGGAATTGCACAAAGAATTGACATGCTGCGGAAAATACAACGCAGCGTTTCCGCGCTGTATTTTCTGCACCACGGGCACAGCGGATTTGGTTTTCCATAGGTTTACGTGGTACTGTAAACGTGATGGAAAACTGATACGAATCCGCAGCGACCAATCCGCTGCGGATCCGCAGCCAAATCCGCACCGTGTGCACATAGCCTAATTCTAACCCTAATTCTAACCCTAATTCTAGCCCTAAGTGCAACCCTAGCCCTAAGTGCAACCCTAAGTGCAACCCTAAGTGCAACCCTAAGTGCAACCCTAGCCCTAAGTGCAACCCTAAGTGCAACCCTAGCCCTAAGTGCAACCCTAAGTGCAACCCTAAGTGCAACCCTAAGTGCAACACTAAGTGCAACCCTAGCCCTAAGTGCAACCCTAAGTGCAACCCTAAGTGCAACCCTAGCCCTAAGTGCAACCCTAAGTGCAACCCTAAGTGCAACCCTAAGTGCAACCCTAGCCCTAAGTGCAACCCTAAGTGCAACCCTAGCCCTAAGTGCAACCCTAAGTGCAACCCTAAGTGCAACCCTAAGTGCAACCCTAGCCCTAAGTGCAACCCTAAGTGCAACCCTAGCCCTAAGTGCAACCCTAAGTGCAACCCTAGCCCTAAGTGCAACCCTAAGTGCAACCCTAAGTGCAACCCTAAGTGCAACCCTAGCCCTAAGTGCAACCCTAAGTGCAACCCTAAGTGCAACCCTACCCCTAACCCTACCCCTAACCCTACCCCTAACCCTAACCCTAATGGAAAAACAAAAATAATTATATTTTCTGTATTTTATTATTATCCCTACCTATGGGGGTGATAAAGGGGGTGATTTATTTACTATTTTTTTTATTTTGATCGCTGTGATAGAACTTATCACAGCGACCAAAATGTGCAGGAACGAATCTGCCGGCTTGCAGATTCGGCGGGCGTACTGCGCATGCGCCCGCCATTTTCCAAGATGGCGGCGCCCATGAAGCAGACGGCCGGACACCGGGAGGGACATCGGAGCTAGGTAAGTATGGGGGGGTGGGACCGGAACACGGGGGGGGGATCGGAGGACCTGGGGAGCGGACAGGAGGACCGGGGGAGCCGACAGGAGGGAGGAGGGGAGCGGAACGGAGATCGGGGCAAAAAGGACGACTGGGGGGGCGATCGGTGGGCTGGGGTGGGGGCAGATCGGGGTCTCCAGCCATGGCAGATGCTATTGCAGCATCGGCCATGGCTGGATTGTAATATTTCACCATTTTCATAGGTGAAATATTACAAATCGCTCTGATTGGCAGTTTCACTTTCAACAGCCAATCAGAGCGATCGTAGCCACGGGGGGGTGAAGCCACCCCCCCTGGGCTGAAGTACCACTCCCCCTCTCCCTGCAGATCGGGTAAAATAGGAGTTAACCCCTTCACCCGATCTGCAGGGACGCGATCATTCTGTGACACAGCATATGCGTCACAGGTCGGGAAGGCACCGACTTTCATGACGCATACGCTGTGTCACAGGTCGGGAAGGGGTTAAGGATGTTATGGTGGGGTTCCCCACCCCTACAAGTCTGAGTGATTCTATGGCTTTGGCCATTCAGGTTGATCGGCGTTTGCGGGAGCGCAAATCTGCTCATCCTTTGGCGGTATTTTCTGAACAGAGACCTGAGTCTATGCAATGTGATCGAACTCTGACCAGAATTGAGCGACAAAGTCATAGACGTCAAAATGGGTTGTGCTTTTACTGTGGTGATTCTGCTCATGTTATCTCAGCGAGCTCTAAACGCTTAAAAAAGGTCACTAAACCTGTCACCATTGGTACTATACAGCCTAAATTTATTTTGTCTGTTACCTTGATTTGTTCTTTGTCGTCCTACTCGGTTATGGCCTTTGTGGATTCGGGTGCTGCCCTGAATCTGATGGATTTGTCATTTGCCAGGCGCTGTGGTTTTGTCCTGGAGCCTTTGGAATTTCCTATTCCTCTGAGGGGAATTGATGCTACGCCATTGGCTGAGAATAAACCTCAGTATTGGACGCAAATGACCATGTGCATGACTCCCGTTCATCAGTAGGTGATTCGCTTTCTTGTTCTGCATAATTTACACGATGTTGTCGTTTTGGGTCTGCCATGGCTGCAGGCTCATAATCCAGTTTTAGATTGGAAAGCTATGTCTGTGTCTAGTTGGGGTTGTCAGGGAATTCATGGCGATACTCCATTGGTGTCTATTGCTTCTTCCACTCCTTCTGAGGTCCCTGAGTTTTTGTCTGACTACCAGGATGTATTTGATGAGCCCAGGTCCAGTGCCCTGCCCCCTCATAGGGATTGTGACTGTGCTATAAATTTAATTCCTGGTAGTAAATTCCCTAAGGGACGACTTTTTAATTTGTCTATACCAGAGCATGCCGCGATGCAGAGTTATATAAAGGAGTCTTTGGAGAAGGGACATATTCGCCCATCCTCTTCCCCTCTTGGTGCAGGATTCTTTTTTGTGGCCAAGAAGGACGGTTCTTTGAGACCGTGTATAGATTATCGCCTTCTGAATAAAATCACAGTCAAATTTCAATATCCTTTGCCACTATTGTCTGATTTGTTTGCTCGGATTAAGGGTGCCAGTTGGTTCACCAAGATAGATCTCCGTGGTGCGTATAATCTTGTGCGCATTAAGCAGGGAGATGAATGGAAAACAGCATTTAATACGCCCGAAGGCCATTTTGAGTACTTGGTGATGCCTTTTGGACTCTCTAATGCTCCTTCTGTGTTTCAGTCCTTCATGCATGACATTTTCCGAGAATATCTGGATAAATTTATGATTGTTTATCTGGATGACATTTTGGTCTTTTCTGATGATTGGGAGTCCCATGTGAAGCAGGTCAGGATGGTGTTTCAGGTCCTGCGTGCTAATGCTTTATTTGTGAAGGGCTCAAAATGCCTCTTCGGAGTACAGAAGGTCTCCTTTTTGGGTTTTATTTTTTCTCCTTCTTCTGTGGAGATGGACCCAGTCAAGGTCCAGGCTATTCATGACTGGACTCAGCCCACGTCTCTTAAGAGTCTTCAGAAGTTCTTGGGTTTTGCTAATTTTTACCGTCGTTTCATCGCTAATTTTTCTAGCGTGGTTAAACCTTTGACGGATTTGACCAAGAAGGGCTCTGATGTGACTAATTGGTCTCCTGCGGCCGTGGAGGCCTTTCGGGAGCTGAAGCACCGGTTTTCTTCAGCTCCAGTCTTATGTCAGCCAGATGTCTCTCTCCCCTTCCAGGTCGAGGTTGATGCTTCCGAGATTGGAGCAGGGGCTGTTTTGTCGCAGAGAAGCTCTGAGGGCTCTGTGATGAAGCCGTGTGCTTTCTTTTCAAGAAAGTTTTCGCCTGCCGAGCGAAATTATGATGTTGGTAATCGGGAGTTGTTGGCTATGAAGTGGGCATTTGAGGAGTGGCGTCATTGGCTCGAAGGAGCTAAACATCGTGTGGTGGTCCTGACTGATCACAAAAATCTGATTTACCTCGAGTCTGCCAAGCGCCTGTTATGGTTCTCAATGGCAAGAGAACATAGCCCAGCAAACATAAGTACTAGCTCTTGGAAGGATGGAAACTAAACTGACCATGAACTAAACCTGCCGCACAACTAACAGTAGCCGGGTAGCGTTGCCTACGTTCTTTATCCCTAGACGCCCAGCGCCGGCCGGAGGACTAACTAATCCTGGCAGAGGAAAATATAGTCCTGGCTCACCTCTAGAGAAATTTCCCCGATAGGCAGACAGAGGCCCCCACATATATTGGCGGTGATTTTAGATGAAAAGACAAACGTAGTATGAAAATAGGTTTAGCAAAATTGAGGTCCGCTTACTAGATAGTAGGAAGACAGAAAGCACACTTTCATGGTCAGCTGAAAACCCTATCAAAACGCCATCCTGAAATTACTTTAAGACTCTAGTATTAACTCATAACATCAGAGTGGCAATTTCAGATCACAAGAGCTTTCCAGACACAGAAACGAAACTACAGCTGTGAACTGGAACAAAATGCAAAAACAAACGAGGACTAAAGTCCAACTTAGCTGGAAGTTGTCTAGCAGCAGGAACATGCACAGAAAGGCTTCTGATTACAATGTTGACCGGCATGGAAGTGACAGAGGAGCAAGGCTAAATAGCGACTCCCACATCCTGATGGGAACAGGTGAACAGAGGGGATGATGCACACCAGTTCAATTCCACCAGTGGCCACCGGGGGAGCCCAAAATCCAATTTCACAACAGTACCCCCCCCTCAAGGAGGGGGCACCGAACCCTCACCAGAACCACCAGGGCGATCAGGATGAGCCCTATGAAAGGCACGGACCAGATCGGAGGCATGAACATCAGAGGCAGTCACCCAAGAATTATCCTCCTGACCGTATCCCTTCCATTTGACCAGATACTGGAGTTTCCGTCTGGAAACACGGGAGTCCAAGATCTTTTCCACAACGTACTCCAACTCGCCCTCAACCAACACCGGAGCAGGAGGCTCAACGGAAGGCACAACTGGTACCTCATACCTGCGCAATAATGACCGATGAAAAACATTATGAATAGAAAAAGATGCAGGGAGGTCCAAACGGAAGGACACAGGGTTAAGAATCTCCAATATCTTGTACGGGCCGATGAACCGAGGCTTAAACTTAGGAGAAGAAACCCTCATAGGGACAAAACGAGAAGACAACCACACCAAGTCCCCAACACAAAGCCGAGGACCAACCCGACGCCGGCGGTTGGCAAAAAGCTGAGTCTTCTCCTGGGACAACTTCAAATTGTCCACTACCTGCCCCCAAATCTGATGCAACCTCTCCACCACAGCATCCACTCCAGGACAATCCGAAGATTCCACCTGACCAGAAGAAAATCGAGGATGAAACCCCGAATTACAGAAAAAAGGAGACACCAAGGTGGCAGAGCTGGCCCGATTATTGAGGGCAAACTCCGCTAAAGGCAAAAAAGCAACCCAATCATCCTGATCTGCAGACACAAAACACCTCAAATATGTCTCCACGGTCTGATTCGTCCGCTCGGTCTGGCCATTAGTCTGAGGATGGAAAGCAGACGAGAAAGACAAATCTATGCCCATCCTAGCACAGAATGCTCGCCAAAATCTAGACACGAATTGGGTTCCTCTGTCAGAAACGATATTCTCCGGAATACCATGCAAACGGACCACATTTTGAAAAAACAGAGGAACCAACTCGGAAGAAGAAGGCAACTTAGGCAGGGGAACCAAATGGACCATCTTAGAGAAACGGTCACACACCACCCAGATGACAGACATCTTCTGAGAAACAGGAAGATCCGAAATAAAATCCATCGAGATGTGCGTCCAGGGCCTCTTCGGGATAGGCAAGGGCAACAACAATCCACTAGCCCGAGAACAACAAGGCTTGGCCCGAGCACAAACGTCACAAGACTGCACAAAGCCTCGCACATCTCGAGACAGGGAAGGCCACCAGAAGGACCTTGCCACCAAATCCCTGGTACCAAAGATTCCAGGATGACCTGTCAACGCAGAAGAATGAACCTCAGAAATGACTTTACTGGTCCAATCATCAGGAACAAACAGTCTACCAGGTGGGCAACGATCAGGTCTATCCGCCTGAAACTCCTGCAAGGCCCGCCGCAGGTCTGGAGAAACGGCAGACAATATCACTCCATCCTTAAGGATACCTGTAGGTTCAGAGTTACCAGGGGAGTCAGGCTCAAAACTCCTAGAAAGGGCATCCGCCTTAACATTCTTAGAACCCGGCAGGTAGGACACCACAAAATTAAACCGAGAGAAAAACAACGACCAGCGCGCCTGTCTAGGATTCAGGCGTCTGGCGGACTCAAGATAAATTAGATTTTTGTGGTCAGTCAATACCACCACCTGATGTCTAGCCCCCTCAAGCCAATGACGCCACTCCTCAAAAGCCCACTTCATGGCCAAAAGCTCCCGATTCCCAACATCATAATTCCGCTCGGCGGGCGAAAATTTACGCGAGAAAAAGGCACAAGGTCTCATCACGGAACAATCGGAACTTCTCTGCGACAAAACCGCCCCAGCTCCGATTTCAGAAGCGTCGACCTCAACCTGAAAAGGAAGAGCAACATCAGGCTGACGCAACACAGGGGCGGAAGAAAAGCGGCGCTTAAGCTCCCGAAAGGCCTCCACAGCAGCAGGGGACCAATCAGCAACATCAGCACCCTTCTTAGTCAAATCAGTCAATGGTTTAACAACATCAGAAAAACCAGCAATAAATCGACGATAAAAGTTAGCAAAGCCCAAAAATTTCTGAAGACTCTTAAGAGAAGAGGGTTGCGTCCAATCACAAATAGCCTGAACCTTGACAGGATCCATCTCGATGGAAGAGGGGGAAAAAATATATCCCAAAAAGGAAATCTTTTGAACCCCAAAAACGCACTTAGAACCCTTCACACACAAGGAATTAGACCGCAAAACCTGAAAAACCCTCCTGACCTGCTGGACATGAGAGTCCCAGTCATCCGAAAAAATCTAAATATCATCCAGATACACAATCATAAATTTATCCAAATAATCACGGAAAATGTCATGCATAAAGGACTGAAAGACTGAAGGGGCATTTGAAAGACCAAAAGGCATCACCAAATACTCAAAGTGGCCCTCGGGCTTATTAAATGCGGTCTTCCACTCATCCCCCTGCTTAATTCGCACCAAATTATACGCCCCACGGAGATCTATCTTAGAGAACCACTTGGCCCCCTTTATGCGAGCAAACAAATCGGTCAGCAGTGGCAACGGATATTGATATTTAACCGTGATTTTATTCAAAAGCCGATAATCAATACACGGCCTCAAAGAGCCATCTTTCTTAGCCACAAAGAAAAAACCGGCTCCTAAGGGAGATGACGAAGGACGAATATGTCCCTTTTCCAAGGACTCCTTTATATATTCTCGCATAGCAGCATGTTCAGGCACAGACAGATTAAATAAACGACCCTTAGGGTATTTACTACCCGGAATCAAATCTATGGCGCAATCGCACTCCCGGTGCGGAGGTAATGAACCAAGCTTAGGTTCTTCAAAAACGTCACGATATTCAGTCAAGAATTCAGGAATCTCAGAGGGAATAGATGATGAAATGGAAACCACAGGTACGTCCCCATGCGTCCCCTTACATCCTCAGCTTAACACAGACATAGCTTTCCAGTCAAGGACTGGGTTATGAGATTGCAGCCATGGCAATCCAAGCACCAACACATCATGTAGGTTATACAGCACAAGAAAGCGAATAATCTCCTGATGATCCGGATTAATCCGCATAGTTACTTGTGTCCAGTATTGTGGTTTATTACTAGCCAATGGGGTGGAGTCAATCCCCTTCAGGGGTATAGGAGTTTCAAGAGGCTCCAAATCATACCCACAGCGTTTGGCAAAGGACCAATCCATAAGACTCAAAGCGGCGCCAGAGTCGACATAGGCATCCGCGGTAATAGATGATAACGAACAAATCAGGGTCACAGATAGAATAAACTTAGACTGTAAAGTGCCAATTGAAACAGACTTATCAAGCTTCTTAGTACGCTTAGAGCATGCTGATATAACATGAGTTGAATCACCGCAATAGAAGCACAACCCATTTTTTCGTCTTAAATTCTGCCGTTCACTTCTGGACAGAATTCTATCACATTGCATATTCTCTGGCGTCTTCTCAGTAGACACCGCCAAATGGTGCACAGGTTTGTGCTCCCGCAGACGCCTATCGATCTGGATAGCCATTGTCATGGACTCATTCAGACCCGCAGGCACAGGGAACCCCACCATAACATCCTTAATGGCATCAGAGAGACCCTCTCTGAAATTCGCCGCCAGGGCGCACTCATTCCACTGAGTAAGCACAGCCCATTTACGGAATTTCTGGCAGTATATTTCAGCTTCGTCTTGCCCCTGAGATAGGGACATCAAGGCCTTTTCCGCCTGAAGCTCTAACTGAGGTTCCTCATAAAGCAACCCCAAGGCCAGAAAAAACGCATCCACATTGAGCAACGCAGGATCCCCTGGAGCCAATGCAAAAGCCCAATCCTGAGGGTCGCCCCGGAGCAAGGAAATCACAATCCTGACCTGCTGAGCAGGATCTCCAGCAGAGCGAGATTTCAGGGACAAAAACAACTTGCAATTATTTTTGAAATTTTGAAAGCAAGATCTATTCCCCGAGAAAAATTCAGGCAAAGGAATTCTAGGTTCAGATATAGGAACATGAACAACAAAATCTTGTAAATTTTGAACTTTCGTGGTGAGATTATTCAAACCTGCAGCTAAACTCTGAATATCCATTTTAAACAGGTGCACACAGAGCCATTCCAGGATTAGAAGGAGAGAGAGAGAGAGAAAGGCTGCAATATAGGCAGACTTGCAAGAGATTCAATTACAAGCACACTCAGAACTGAAGGGAAGGGAAAAAAAAAAAAAACAATCTTCAGCAGACTTCTCTTTTCTCTCCTTTCTCTGTCAATTAATTTAACCCTTTAAGGCCGGTCAAACTGTTATGGTTCTCAATGGCAAGAGAACATAGCCCAGCAAACATAAGTACTAGCTCTTGGAAGGATGGAAACTAAACTGACCATGAACTAAACCTGCCGCACAACTAACAGTAGCCGGGTAGCGTTGCCTACGTTCTTTATCCCTAGACGCCCAGCGCCGGCCGGAGGACTAACTAATCCTGGCAGAGGAAAATATAGTCCTGGCTCACCTCTAGAGAAATTTCCCCGATAGGCAGACAGAGGCCCCCACATATATTGGCGGTGATTTTAGATGAAAAGACAAACGTAGTATGAAAATAGGTTTAGCAAAATTGAGGTCCGCTTACTAGATAGTAGGAAGACAGAAAGCACACTTTCATGGTCAGCTGAAAACCCTATCAAAACGCCATCCTGAAATTACTTTAAGACTCTAGTATTAACTCATAACATCAGAGTGGCAATTTCAGATCACAAGAGCTTTCCAGACACAGAAACGAAACTACAGCTGTGAACTGGAACAAAATGCAAAAACAAACGAGGACTAAAGTCCAACTTAGCTGGAAGTTGTCTAGCAGCAGGAACATGCACAGAAAGGCTTCTGATTACAATGTTGACCGGCATGGAAGTGACAGAGGAGCAAGGCTAAATAGCGACTCCCACATCCTGATGGGAACAGGTGAACAGAGGGGATGATGCACACCAGTTCAATTCCACCAGTGGCCACCGGGGGAGCCCAAAATCCAATTTCACAACAGCGCCTGAATCCTAGACAGGCTCGTTGGTCGTTGTTTTTCTCCCGTTTCAACTTCGTGGTCTCATATCTGTCTGGTTCGAAGAACGTGAAAGCTGATGCACTTTCTAGGAGCTTTGTGCCTGACTCTCCGGGAGTTTTTGAGCCGGCTGGTATTCTCAGAGAGGGAGTGATTTTGTCTGCCATTTCTCCAGATTTGCGACGAGTGCTGCAGATATTTCAGGCGGATAGACCTGACCGTTGTCCACCAGAGAGACAGTTTGTCCCGGATAGATGGACCAGCAGAGTTATTTCCGAGGTTCATTCTTCGGTGTTGGCGGGTCATCCTGGGATTTTTGGTACCAGAGATTTGGTGGCTAGGTCCTTCTGGTGGCCTTCCTTGTCGCGGGATGTGCGTTCCTTTGTGCAGTCTTGTGGGATTTGTGCTCGGGCTAAGCCTTGCTGTTCTCGTGCCAGCGGTTTGCTTTTGCCTTTGCCTGTCCCGAAAAGGCCTTGGACGCACATTTCCATGGATTTTATTTCGGATCTTCCATTATCTCAGAAAATGTCTGTCATCTGGGTGGTGTGTGATCATTTTTCCAAGATAGTCCATTTGGTGCCCTTGCCTAAGCTGCCCTCCTCCTCCGATTTGGTTCCTCTATTTTTTCAGAATGTGGTTCGCTTGCACGGCATTCCTGAAAATATTGTGTCTGATAGAGGATCCCAGTTTGTGTCCAGGTTTTGGCGAACTTTTTGTGCTAAGATGGGCATTGATTTGTCTTTTTCGTCGGCCTTCCATCCTCAGACTAATGGCCAAACCGAGCGAACTAATCAGACGTTGGAGACTTATTTGAGATGTTTTGTTTCTGCTGATCAGGATGATTGGGTGACTTTTTTGCCATTGGCCGAGTTTGCCCTTAATAATCGGGCTAGTTCTGCTACCTTGGTTTCGCCTTTTTTCTGCAATTCTGGTTTCCATCCTCGTTTTTCCTCGGGTCAGGTTGAGTCTTCTGACTTTCCTGGGGTGGATTCTGTGGTGGATAGGTTGCAGCAGATTTGGAGCCATGTGGTGGACAATCTGAAATTGTCACAGGAGACGGCTCAGCGCTTTGCCAACCGCCGCCGCGGTGTGGGTCCCCGACTTCGTGTTGGGGATTTGGTGTGGCTGTCTTCTCGGTATGTTCCTATGAAGGTCTCATCTCCTAAGTTTAAGCCTCGCTTCATCGGTCCTTATAAGATCTTGGAAATCCTTAACCCGGTGTCTTTTCGTTTGGATCTCCCGGCATCGTTTGCCATCCATAATGTGTTCCATAGGTCTTTGTTGCGGAGGTATGTGGTACCTGTGGTTCCGTCTGTTGAGCCTCCTGCTCCGGTGCTGGTCGAGGGCGAATTGGAGTACGTGGTGGAGAAGATTTTGGATTCTCGTATCTCTAGACGGAGACTTCAGTATCTGGTTAAGTGGAAGGGCTATGGTCAGGAGGATAATTCCTGGGTTGTCGCCTCTGATGTTCATGCGGCCGATTTGGTTTGCGCCTTCCACGCGGCTCGTCCTGATCGCCCTGGGGCTCTTGATGAGGGTTCGGTGACCCCTCCTCAAGGGGGGGTACTGTTGTGAACTCTATTTTTGGGCTCCCTCTAGTGGTCACAAGTGGTACTGTGTAGTGTTGTCTTTCTGCAGGTTGGCCTCATCAGCTGGTTCGTTATCCTTGGTTGGTTTCCTATTTAACTCACCTGGATACCCAGTTCCTTGCCTGCTATCAATGTATTCAGTGCTCTTCAGATTCCTTGTGACTACCTTGCTCCCAGTCTCTCCAAGACAAGCTAAGTCCTTGTTTGTTTATTTTCTGATTATCAGCGTTCATCATGTTTTTTTGTCCAGCTTGCTAAAATGTGATTTCTTACTTGCTGGTTGCTCTAGGGGACTGACTTTCTCCCCCCACACCGTTAGTTGGTGTGGGGGTTCTTGAAATCTCAGTGTGGATATTTTGTAAGGGTTTTTTGCTGACCGCATAGACCCCTTTTCTATTTTCTGCTATCTAGAATTAGTGGGCCTCTTTTGCTGAATCTGCTTTCACCCCTGTGTATGTGCCTTCCTCTTACCTCACCGTTATTATCTGTTGGGGGCTTCTATATCTTTGGGGATTATTTCTCTGGAGGCAAGAGAGGTCTTTCTTTCTCTCTAGGGGTAGTTAGTTCCTCAGGCTGGCTTGAGACGTCTAGGAATTTTAGGCACGTTCACCGGCTACCTCTAGTGTGTTTGGATAGGTTCAGATTTGCGGTCAGTCCAGTTTGCCACCTCCCTAGAGCTTGTCCTATGTTTTGTTACTTAGCTGGAGTAATTTGTGATCCTCAACCACTAGGAATCATAACACATATGGGACTCTTTTCTTCAATGTCAGGAATGGATCAGTATGGTCAGATACAACTTAGAGACACTGGGATGGCATCTAAATCTTAAAAAATCCAGGCTACAACCGGTAACAACCCAGGTCTTCCTTGGTCTAGTAATAGATTCGGTGAGACAGGAATGCCGCCTCATTGACGGTAGCGAGTCCAAAGATGTCCCTCAGGAAAGTTATGTTCTTGATGGGTTCTCTGACCGCCTGTATACCAACACTCAAATGGGCACAGTTCCATACACGAGACCTTCAGTGGTGCGTCTTAGAGAATGAAGTGATCTTGCAGGGAAGGTTGAAAGGCAAGCTGATCCTTCCAGAGGCAGTGATTCATTCTCTCTGATGGTGGCTAGGGATAGACTCAGCACTCAAGGGAGTTCTCTAGGTAAACGAAATATCCAGAGTGGTCATAACAGATGCCAGTCCCTGGGGGTGGGTAGCCAACCTAGACAACCACTGGATATAGGGAACCTGGTTGCAAGAGGAAAGGTTAGCCTCCTCAAACAACTGGGAGCTACTCGTAGCGGAAAGGGCATTAGATGGGCTGCTGACTTTACTGTGGGGCCACCATTTGAGTGTGCTCTCCGACAACTGGACTACTGTAGCCTATATAAATATAAATCACCAAGGTACTTGTTCCCATCCTCTAATGTCAGTTGCAAAATGGGTATTTATGCTGGCAGAAGAACATCTCCTCTCATTATCGGCCGTGCATATCAAAAGAGCAGAAAATATCAAGGCAGACTTCCTAATCCGCAATCTACTAAGCCAGGGAGAATGGTCCCTAATGAGGACAGTATTCAACCAGAATGTGTACATATATGGTCTTCCTCAAGTAGATCTTTTTGCCTCAAAAATTCTGCTCGCTGAACCAGCGAGAGAACCCTCACATGGTGAATGCCTTCAGGATAGAATGGACCTCCAGACTACTCTATGCCTTTTCCCTCCTGTCAGTCTTGAGGAAGATCAGAAAAGACCGGGCAAGAGTTATCCTAACTTCCTTTTGGCCAAAGAGACCTAGGTTCTTATGGCTGAGAACAATGTCAATATCAGATCCGTGGGTCCTTCCGGAGGACCAGGATTTTCTATCCCAAGGGCCTTTTCTCCATACTCAGATGTCTGGGCGGCATTTAACAGCTTGGAATTTGAGAGGTCAATTTTAGAGGAAAAGGGTTTCTCGGCTAAATTAATTTCTACTCTTCTTAGTAGCAGAAAGCCAGTAACTAGTGTTGAGCATTCCGATACCGCAAGTATCGGGTATCGGCCGATACTTGCGGTATCGGAATTCCGATACCGAGATCCGATACTTTTGTGGTATCGGGAATCGGAAGTTCCCAGTGTATGGTTCCCAGGGTCTGAAGGAGAGGAAACTCTCCTTCAGGCCCTGGGATCCATATCCATGTAAAAAATAAAGAATTAAAATAAAAAATAGGGATATACTCACCCTCTGAGGCGCCCTGGTAGTAACCGGCAGCCTGCTTTGCTTAAAATGAGCGCGTTCAGCACCTTCCATGATGTCACGGCTTCTGATTGGTCGCGTGCCGCTCATGTGACCGCCACGCGACCAATCACAAGCTGTGACGTCATTCTCAGGTCCTAAATTCCTAATTCTAGGAATTTAGGACCTGAGAATGACGTCACGGCTTGTGATTGGTCGCCTGGAGGTCACATGAGCGGCATGCGACCAATCAGAAGCCGTGACGTCATGGAAGGCCCTAAACGCGCTCATTTTAAGCAAAGAAGGCTGCCGGTTAACAGCTGTGAGGTGCAGGGGCCTCCGGAGAGGTGAGTATATCAATATTTTTTATTTTAATTCTTTATTTTACACATTAATATGGATCCCAGGGCCTGAAGGAGAGTTTCCTCTCCTTCAGACCCTGGGAACCATCAGGATACCTTCCGATACTTGGTGTCCCATTGACTTGTATTGGTATCGGGTATTGGTATCGGCGATATCCGATACTTTTCGGGTATCGGCCGATACTATCCGATACCGATACTTTCAAGAATCGGACGGTATCGCTCAACACTACCGGTAACCACTAGGATCTACAGGAGGACCTGGAGAAAGTTGTGATCCTTTTCAGTGGTGAGGCTGGGGGAAGAAGTCCCTTTAACGTCTATCCTGGAGTTCCTTCAGAGGAAGCTAGAGCTTGGCCTTTAAGTTAGCACGCTTAAGGTGCAGGTCTCATCCCTAGGGGCACTATACAGTTGTGATCTAACAGGTAATAGATGGATCACCAGGTTCATCAAAGCCAGTAGTAGAGCCTGATCGGTCCCTACCTGTAGAACCCCTCCATGGGATCCAAATTTAGTGTTGACTGCATTGACAGAGAGCCCCTTTAAGCCTTTACATTCTGCCTCGGAAAGAATACTCTCACTAAAAACATCCCTGCTGGTGACCCTTATATCAGCCCGCAGGATGAGTGATATCCAGGCTTTATCAGCAGACCCCCTTAGGCAGGGCCGGCTCCAGCTTTTTGAGGGCCCCGGGCAAAAGAGTCTCAGTGGGCCCCCCCCCCTTTAACACATACCACGATTCATGATGCCCAGATACAGCAGAGAAATATAGGTATAGTACAATGCCAGATTTCACTTTTTACATGAGTGATAGCTATTGTAAATTCTGCAGTGTATATATATACAGGACAGGAGGAGTGGTACTGTACAGTGTATATATACAGGGGAGTGGTACCGTGGAGTGTATATATACTACAGGGGAGAGGTACTGTGCAGTGTATACATACAGGGGAGAGGTACTGTGCGGTGTATATATACAGGGGAGTGGTACTGTGCAGTGTATATACTTCAACAGCCGCCCAGCCCAGGCCCCCAGCACCTGTCCTGTATATATATTATATACACTGTATCTATACAGGCTGTGCTGGGGGCCTGGGCTGGGCGGCTGCTGAAGTATATGTCAGCTGCAGCCGCCCAGCCCATGGCCACCCCAGGTCACCCAGACTGTCAGAATATACAGCGATAGCATGGCACTCACTCAGGCGCCGGTAGGAGCTCCTCCGGAATCTGCTTGATAAGTTCAGCAGTGCACCCAGCCAGGGGTGGGAGAGCAGAGCAGGAGAATGTGCTCTCTCCGCCCACAATGTCACGCTGGCTGTGTTCTTAACCCCTATATGCCTGGCCCTGCACTGACTGAGAAGATGCTTGTGCCAGCGCAAATTGAAAGGGTAAGCGGCCAGATGGATATATGACTGCATGAGTGGGCCCCCCCCCCCCCCGTCTTGCCAGGGCCCTGGCACTTGCCCGGGTGCGCCGGGTGCTGACGCCGGCCCTGCCCTTAGGGTATGTGCACACGTTGCGGATTTGCCTGTGAAATTTTCTGTGCGGATTCTGCATCTCTTGGCAGAAAACATAGGTCAAAATCTGTGCATTTTTTATGCGGATTTTGTGCGTTTTTGTTGCGGATTCTGTGCGGATTTCATGCGTTTTTTACCCCTGAGGATTTCTATTATGGAATGGGTGCAGAAACGCTGCAGATCCACACAAAGAATTGACATGCTCCTTCTTTTAATCCACTGTGTTTTCCTTGCGGAATTTTCCACACCATTAGCACAGCATTTTTTTTTTCCATTGATTTACATTGAACTGTAAATCACTTGCAGATCTGCAGTGTTTCTCTGCGGAAAGAAACACTGCGGAAGGAAATCTGCAACGTGTGCACATACCGTCACACTCCTGGAAGATAGAGTAGTTTTAAGATTAGACCCGGCATATCTCCCCAAGGTGGTTACAAAATTTCACAGGTCACAGGAAATAGTATTACCATCTTTTTTGTTCCAACCCCACGGTCATAAGGAGGAGAACCCTAGATGGTAGAAGGTGCTTGCTGCAGTATTTCGAGGTGAAAGAATCTTGGAGGAAACAGTGGACCCTGTTTGTAGCCTTCCAGGAATCTAGGAAAGGCCTTAAGGTATCTAAATGAACCTTGGAAAGATGGGTAAGAGAGGCTATCAAGCTACCTTATGTCAGTGCAGGCAGGACCATTCCTGAAGGTCTGAAGGCCCCTTCTACAAGAGCTGTGTTGGCATACTGGGCGGAGAAAGCAGATGTGTCCATCGACCAGATTTGTAAGGTGGCCATATGGTCCTTTCCTTCCACCTTCTATATTCACTATAGGCTGGATCTGTCTGCTTCCTCTGACTTGTAGAAGGGTTCTACAAGCTGTGGTCCCTCCCTAAGATAATAAGTTTCTGAAGTTCTCTAGTGGTGTCATCATGGGTGAATGAAAAACATGGATATTACTTACCGGAAATGTGTTTTTTTGTAACCCAAGAGAGCACCCTTATATTCCCTCATTGTTAAATCACTCTTTTGATTGGTAGATCTTGGTTTTGTTTGGTGTTGTTGGTTAAGGATGAATAGGAGTATAGGTATATGATTTATGTGTGTACACTAACCTGGGAGTTTCCTCTTGTGCTCTGTAAACCAACTGATGTGGAGAGAGGAGCCGCCCTTTATATCTTGAAGGATTCCTGTCCTTGTGCAGCACCCCAGGGTCCTGGTCCTTGCAGTAATATCATTCTCCTCTAGGGGGGAGTGATGTTACGTTTGGAGGCAAAAGAAGGACAACTGAATCCAGGTATCACAAACATGCAACACATTTCGCACTCCAGGCCACCAGGGGGAGCTATGCTCCTATTTATTAGGGCACTCTTCACACTTAGGTAAAACTGGTTGCCTGGGGAGGACGTTAGGCAGTTGCTGGCTGAGCTTTGCTCAGGTAGTTGGACCCTGGCAGGGGTGGGAGCTTGTCAGAAGCTGAGACAGAAGGACATGGAGCTGTGCCTGCCCTAAGTGCGGCAGTTGCTAAGAACGGACACTGAAAGAGAATTGTATTGTAGAGAGGGTGAAGAAGTCATAGCAAAGGAGTGGATACCAGGAGGAGTTCTGCTCTATACAGGCTGCCTCCTTCTGAGGCGCAGGATCCCGGTAGCCGGAACACCGAGGGAGCAACAGACCTTTATGCCTTGCTCCAGAGACCGGCAGGACAGCTAATTTCACGTTACTCATCCGCCCCTACACCCAGGAGGCAAGGTGGCACCGCTTAGAGGTTGGGGCATGATAGAGTCCCTGTAAAACGCCTCAAGCCACCGGTCATACGGGTTTGTCCTATCCATCTGGGGGACAGAGAGAGAGAAACAGAACACCAATAACATCTATAACATCTGTGAGGACCTTATGAGAGGCTTAGCAGTAAGGTACTATAACACCATGGCGCTAGGAAGGCTACTGATTTCCACCTGGATAAGGGGACTCTGGATTTGCCTCCAAACCGACCGGACTCTGCCTGCCCTGTGGTCTGGTGCCCTGGACTGTGGATGCTGAAGCCTTCAGTAAAAGGTAAAGAGACGGCAACCTTGTGTCCTCGTTCTTCACTGCGCCTCTCACCATTCACCATCTACACCTTGGGAAGCCCTGGGGACATACTTCACCTGTGAGAAGGTATACCATCTAGCTGCCATAACATCACACCAGCGGACCCCTTAAAGCAGCGTCGGTCACCCTGACCGAATACCACAAGTGGCGTTACAAACATTTCACCTTTAAAGACCTTTCCCTTTTACACGGACGTCCCAGGGCCACGGACTGGGTCAGCCACCGTGACATCCCCCTTGAGAACCGAAGGCCCTGACGGGGCGATCCACTTGAAAGGCGGATCCCCTCTCTCATGGTGGCATCATGGGTTACGAAAAACACATTTCTGCTAAGTAATATTGGTGTTTCTGCTCCATTTCTTTTCATGGGAATTTGTTTTCTATAGACTGATGTAATAGGCACAAACAAAATATATTGCATTCATGTCCACATTACTATTTCATCACAATTCTCTGTAAGAAAGCTACAAATCTACTTATTGCTATACAGAATGAACAGTCAATTGTAGCAAATAGAGAAAGAGGTGTTCAGGAATAGTGCACCAGTGCCTCCATGTGGACGTGAACCATATATACAGTACAATATATACATTATTATGTGAAATTATTATTTTTTCTTTTTATCACAAAGGGCAAGTGGATATTTGTTTATTTATGCTTTCCCTCATATCCTTCCTTTATCCTTAAAAGCAACGCTTACTGGCATGCATTTAATCATATTGGCATTTTTTGTGCCAGTTAAAGTAAGGCCTCATTCACACATCCGACTGCAGCTATTTTTGCACCAGATGCAGTAGGTCAAACTTTTGTGACCGAGGCGGTTTGTCCCCAGTGGTGAACCCTTTGTGCTCTGACTGACATAGTCATTCCTGCACATGCCAAAATTTCAGTCTTTAACTCGGCATACTCCTGCCCTGCGCATCCTGTAATGCCAAATCATAATAGGCCTTCTGGGGCTCACCAGTCAAATGGGGGCCAGCACCTCTGCACACTGCTCTGGCAGTTGCTTCTCAAGCTCCCCTACCTGCTTGAACACAGTCAAAAAGGCCTCCACATCAACACCCGGGGTCATTTTTTGCATGGCTCATCTTACTGTCTTCCGGACGTACGTGTCGTCACCTGGACTTCAGGGAGGGGCTGCCGGCCTTCCACAAGCCGCCTCTGTAAGCAAGTCAGTCTGCAGCTGGTGTTGCTGATGCTACTGCTGCATCTGCTGTTTAAGCAGCTTACTGTACTCCTGTTGCACCATCTGTTGCTGCTGTAATTGCTGCTGACATTGTAGCTGCTGTTGCTGATGTGCTTATAGTAGATGTTTCAGCAGGTTCTCTATCTTGCCTGATGTTCTACGCTGGCTTGTGGTCATCACGTGTTTGCTGGAAACGCTGCCTGCACTTCTAACACCACCTACAGTAGAGCAGCTCACTCGGCTGGACACAGAGGTATAATTGGAACACTGTCTCTTTAAGAAAATGCTTGGTTTGTTGAAGACCTCATATCAAAGCTTTGGAAAGTAAACAGGGCCCTCTGGCTAAGTCAGTAAAACAAATAAATAAAAAGAAACACAGTCTCTTTCCTAGCAGGGATCAGCCCGTTCACAGGTAGCAATGTCCAAGGTTCAGATTTAGCACACACTTTCCTGGAGTGCTCTCTCTCCAGGCATATACTGAACACTGAAAGCTTTGGCAGTCAACCATTTAAGCACAGACCATGTGACTCCTCCATCATGTGATTGATCACATGATCTTGACATCACACAGGTCCTGTCAGGACACTGCAGGTGGAGGTATGTGGACATTCTCCCTCCCACTCTATGATTATCCACTAAAACCAGCCCATAATATAACTTTCAATAAACCATCCCAACACATAGTATGCTGGAGGAAACTATTCTTGTTTTACATCATTGACGTCATCATGCGCAGTGACATGTATCTCCCCTCCATCACTTCACCATTGACTCTGTCACAGTACGAAATGACAATAATCCCCTTGCTGACTTGGAGAAAACAAAGATGGGTGGGTTGGACAGAGATGGGTTGCAAAAATGTCCAAGTACAAGTACAAGATCTCTTATCGGTCGAAGTCCAAGAGCACACATGCAGTCACGCTGTCCCGAGTGACACAGGCGTACTCGCGGAAGAACGCAGACTAGGAGTTGGAAGGTTATGAAACTCTGAACTTCAGGCAATTTGTGGCAGCCGTGGTGGCCACCCAAGAATTAGAAGAACCCAAACCCACCCAGATCCTTGGTCGCCCAAGGGACAAGTGGGTACAACTGCAGCAGCCGGATCCTGGGATAGCGCAGATACGGGAGTGGGCCACCTTAGGCCAGAAGCCTGACAAACAGGCGAGAACAGTTTTGTCTGCAGGCACCGTACAGATGCTGGGACAGTGGGAAAGACTCTTCATGAGAAAGAGTCCAGTTACATGGAGATTTCGGCATCACTTGGCAAGCTGTGGTTCTGGAAGGGATGGCGGTAGGCCTAGCCAAAGAAGCTTCTGAAAAAGCAGATCACCTTGGTAAGAAGACGACCTTCTGATGGTTGCAGCGGCTGATGTATTGGCCTCAATTATGGCAAATGGTGGAAGAAATCTGCTGAAGGTGTCGAGCTGACAAAGTCGCCAGAGCAGTGAACCCCAATCCAAACTATCTGAACCAACGCACCCTGAGAAGTAATAATGATCGACTATCTGATGTCAGGATGTGCCATAATGGAAGTGAGTATTGCTTAGTGATGACCAAACACTTTACTAAGTTCTCAAGGGTGACCCCCATCAGAGACCAAATGGTAGAGGGGGCAGCCCAGACCGTCTGTAGGGACTTAATTCATGTATATGGATGCCCGAAGAGGATAAATTCAGATCAAGGGGCCTGGTTCCAAGAGAAGGTAGTGGAAGAGCTGCACAGCCTCTATGTGATTGATAAGTCCTGTACTACGCCATACTACCCCAAGGGAATGGAGCTTGTGAATGTTTTAGATGAACTCTGCTACAAATGTTGCGGACACTAGAAGAAGACAGGAAGATGGGATAGCCCGAGTTTGTCACAGAATTAGTATGGGTGTACATTAATCGAGTCCACACAACTACTGGGTACAAACAATACATGCTGTTTTTTGTCTGGAATGGTCGAGAAATTACAGAATTGGAATTGGATCTTGAGGACCACTATCTGCGGAGCAGTCTGAATGCCTAGATCCGGGAACATTGGCATCAATTGCAAATGATGAGACAACTGGTGGAGCAGAAATTTCAGGAATTTAATCACCCGGGCGGGTCGTCGAACCAAGAAGAGCCAGCGAAACCAAAAGTTGTTACTGATCAAATGGCCAAGAAATAATTTGAACTATCGATGGGAGGCAGTGGCCTAATGAGTCATGAACCGGGTCACCCCAACAATCCTGTTTATGAAATCTGCCCCAAATGGAGAGGGAGAAACCCTCGAATTCTAGAAATGTTTTTGAGGTGCAGATAACAGGAGCGAGCCAGTGATTGGATGTGGGGGTTGAATGAAAGCTCTGAATCAAGTATGGCCCCAAGACAGTGGGCATGTTTCTGGGGAGTAATGGTGGAACCACACATGGAAATGACAATGTCGGGCATAAGTACATTAGTAGAGGAAGGAAACACAAGGAGTTTAGTTTTTGACAGGTTCAGTTTCAGATAGAGGGAGGACTTGATGTTAGAGTCAGCGGTAAGACAATCGCTAGTGTTTTCTAAAAAGGCAGACATGATATCAGAAGAAGAAGTGTATAATTGGGTATCATCAGTATAGAGATAGTACTGGAAACCAAATCTACTGATTGTTTGACCAATAGGGGCAGTATACAAAGAGAAGAGGAGGGGGCCTAGAACCGATCCTTGAGGAACCCCAACAGTAAGAGGAAGATGAGAGGATCTAGCAAAAGATACAGTGAAGGAGCAATCAGAGAGATAGGAGGAGAATCAGGAGAAAACAGTGTCGTTGAGGCCGATGGAGCGGAGCACAGTGAGCATGAGCTGATGATCCACAGTGCCGAATGCTGCAGGGAGATCCAAGAGAATTAGCAGGGAGCAGTGACCATTAAATTTAGCTGTTAGTAGATCAATAGAGACTTTAGTAAGGGCAAGTTCTGTACAGTGTAAAGAGCGAAAAACGGATTGTAGAGGGTCGGGAAGAGAGTTATCTGAGAGATAGCGGCTAAGACGGGAGTGGACCAGGCATTCCAGGAGTTTAGAGATGAAGGGAAAATTAGAGACAAGTCTATAGTTTGCAGCACAGTTTTGGTCGAGGGATTTTTTTTAAGTAATGGATGTATGATAGCATGCTTAAATGAGGAGGGAAAAATACCAGAAGAGAGAGGTTGAATATTTTTGTTAGGTGAGTGGTGACAGCAGAGGAAAGAGACTGGATATGTGATAAAATGGGGTCACTGGTGCAAGTGGTCGGGCGAGAAGATGCAAGGAACCTGACTAATTCTTCTTCTGTGACTGGCTCAAAGTCAGAAAGTGAGCTAGATGCAGTGGGGGAGGGAGGACAGTGCATGGTATGAGGGGATTGGGAGATAATTTCCTGTCGGATATGGTCAATTTTTTCTTTGAAATAATTGGCCAGATCATCAGCGCGGAGATCCGTACTTGGGGCCTGCACTCTTGGGTTGAGTAGGGAATGAAATGTGTCAAAGAGACGTTTTGGGGTATTGGAAAGTGAAGTGATGAGGGTGTTGAAATAGGTTTGTTTGGAGAGGTGAAGCGCAGTGTTGTATGCTTTAAGCATAAACTTATAATGGATGAAATCTTCGGGTAGATTGGATTTTCTCCACAGCAGGACATGTGTTTGCAGTGTGTGCCAGGGTTGTAGCCATCTGTGCCATGTTGTTCTATATATAGGAGGTGCAGTTTCATCCAAGGCACTTTGCAGCGTTTCATTGTAATGCTTCAGTGCAGAATGAGGACATGAGAGGGAGGTGATAGGGCCAACGATAACTGAAAGTTCTTCATTAGCTTCTGGGTGTTAGTGGCCTGTATATTTCTATAAGTGTGGAAAGTGGGAGTGACCTGTGCGGGATGGCAGTTCTTGATAGGGATAGGGAATGAAAGAAGGTTGTGGTCAGAGAGCGGGAGAGAGGAGTTTGTGAAATCATCCACTGAGCAAAGCAGGAGAAGACCAAGTCGAGGGAGTTTCCATCTTCATGCGTTGGAGACTTAGTAAGCTGCGAAAGACCGAAAAAGGAGGTTAGAGATTAAAGGTGAGTAGCAGATGGGGAGAGGGGAAAAGCAATGGGGATGTTGAAATCACCCATGATGAGTGTGGGGATGTCACAGGAGAGAAAGTGTGGAAGCCAGGTGACTAAGTGATCCAGGAACTGATTGGAGGGGCCCAGAGGACAATACACCACCACCACTTGTATGGAGAAGGGGATGTAGAGTCTGACAGCATGGACCTCAAAAGAAGGGAGGACAAGTGAGGGCACTTGAGGGATAACCTGAAAGGTACATTTGAGTGATAGGAGCAGACCAACGCCTCCACCTGCTCTGTAGTCCACCATATTAGAGAGCAGCAGCGGTGGTGTCTGACTCTGCTGGATCCAGGTTTCAGTAAGAGCTTGAAGGTTAAGAGAATCAGAAAGGAAGAAGTCATGAATGAAGGAGAGTTTATTACACACTGAACGAGAATTCCAAAGGGCACAATTAAAAGAGACAGAACGCATGCAGGGAATGTTAATGACATTTGAGGGGTTTCTGAGTGTAGCAGTTGAGGGGTTTTACTTACTATAACATGAGGGGCCAGGGTTGGGAGAGATATCTCCTGCGACTAGGAGAAGGAGGATAGAAAGAGTGAGCAGATGGTTAAGTGATTTGTGAGAGCGTCTCTTGTGTTGGATGGTGGGACTGAATGGATCTGTGCAATTTAGAAATGTGAAAAGAGCGTGAGTGCTATACATAGGAGAGGGGAGGACTGAGGGGTCAATATGGATGGAGTGTAAAAAGTTAATGCAAGGACGATGGATGTGAGTGAATGCAGCAGCCAGGATATAAATTATACAAATGCATATGGTGAATATTTGTTGCAATCCAAACGTACTGGGAATAGGTTTGTTTAATTGTCTTACCTGTCTCCTGTCCTGTCTAACTGCCATGGTATAACTGCCAGTACTTTGATAAAATGTACTTTGATTAAATGTACATAAATGCACCCCTGCATAAATGTTTCCACAGACTATGTCTCAATATATAGGAGGCTAGCTCTAAGATCTCTTACAATTTTACCTCGTTAGCAATCAATCAAACTAAGTTGAGACAGCAGGACACAATAAATGTAGTGAACAGATAAACATGTGTCCAGGCCTACATGGATCATAAACCTCTTTGAAAAAACTAACTTGACATCACAGCATAGGGGATAAGCAGAGTAAGTTGAAATAGCTATATACCATTACATATGCTTGCTAAGATGACTAGCAGTGGCTGGATACATGCAAGATTCAGTGCAGGAGATTGACTGATTTAAATACCATGAAATATTCTTGCTAAGATGGCTAGCAGTGACTGGATACATGCAGGATTCAGTGCAGTAGATTGAATGAGTTAAATACATAAATGCACCCATCATATAAATTGGGCCCTCGATACATCAACCCCTTCGAGGAGTTGACACAAATTAATATAGTAGCCCACAAACTCAAACTCCCGGCCTCCTTATGGATCCCTAATTTCTTTCATGTGTCTCTTCTCAAACTTGTCATCCTCATTTCCTTTTTCAAAGACCCTGGTGGCACTCCTGCTCCAGTCAGCACTGAAGATGTTTTTGAGGTAGAGGACATTCTGGCCACCAAGAAGGTAAGAGGAAAAAACTTTTTTCTTGTGGATTAGAACGGGTTTGGTCCTGAGGGGAGACCCTGGGAGCCCATGGAGAACATCCATGCACCTCTCCTCCTGGAGAAAAAAATTCTTGGAAGCTTGAAAAAGAGGGGGCGTAAAGGGGGTACTGTAGCACCAGCATCTCTGCTTTCTGCCTCCCTCCCCTGGCAGAGACGCTGGCTTACACAACACTACAACCCTGGTTCTGCACTGTCTCCTCCTTCTGGGTCAGTGTCTGCCCATGTTGCGCGCAGATCCCTGGGAACTGTGCTTAGGGCACTCATGTGCATGCTTCTCCTATCTTAAGGAGCCAAGCGCATCCTCTTAAAGTGTCCACAGCCAATAGCTGGAAGACACATACTATTTAAGGCACCTCCTCCAGCATGGAGGTGCCTGAGCAATGTTTTTTGTATGTTACTAGTTTTCAAGTCCCAGTACTTGTATCCAGTATACCATTCCTGTGTCAGCTGTGCCATCTTGCATATCTTTCAGCCATGCCAGACTGCCTGTCTATCAGCCGTGCCAGCCTGCCCGTCTTTCAGCTGTGCCAGCCTGCCTGTCTATCAGCCATGCTCACCTGCCTGCCTGTCCAACAGCAGTGCCCATCTACACTTGCCTACCAGGATATCTGTTGTGTCCGCCAACACCTGCCTGGGTGCCTGTCATGTCAGTCACTGCACCTGCCTGGGTGCCTGTCATGTCAGTCACTATACCTGCCTTGTCAGTCAATACTTGCCCAGTCCACCATCCCTGCCTCCATTCCCTTGGGGTCAGCTGCCATCTACCATAGGTCAGTCCTGGTCTAGCACTTAGTCCCACCTCCTTCATCTCTACTCGGAACATGGTATCACCAGCCCCCATGTATCTGAGGTCGGACTTGGTGAAGTACCTAGTTACGCCTCTTCAGGCTTTCCTTGGGTCACGGCACAATGGTTCCATCAGTCAGCTCTTTACACCGTCAAACAATCCATAAGCGTTTGCAGCTCTTGTTCTAGACTGTCATAGACAACAACCGGAGGAGGTGGGGACAAGGCGAAGTGGGAACAAACTCCTTCAACGGGAATCTATGGAAGATGTTAGGGATGCGGAGTAATGTAGGAAATTAATGGATGCATTTTTTTTCTAAGTTCACAATATTATATGTATTATGTAAAAGAGGAGGCAGGTCACTGAAGGATCAGTGACCTGTCATAAGCCCATAAGGATGCATATGTAAGCAGAGCACAACATAAAGACCCGCCCACAGGCCAGCCCGAAGCATGAGAATCTCATTCATTGAAAAATGCCAATACAGATTAAAAAACAACCACAAGACGGATTTCATCAACTAAGGTAATATTATAATCAGTATAACAGCGCCAACCTGACAGTGTCTGTAGTTTACTTAGCAAAATCCTGATGACAGATTTGCTTTAAGTTTAATGTTTCTGGATTATAGCCAGACCCTATTTCCCACCTTAAAAACTGGAACCGCCGACTGAGCAACCAAAATATTCATTTTAACCTCTTTCCAAACATCCCTAAGCTTCTGTATAGCGACCTCCTCCCCTGGACACTCAGAACTTATTTTGGAAAACTCACCAAAATGGGGATGAAAACTGCAAGAGGTAGTAATGAGGACCAGTCCTCTTGTTGAACCACAACAATACTCCTCAAAATTTGCTCCAAAGATCGATTTGTCCTCTCTGTCTGACAGTTGGTTTCAGGGTGGTAAGTAGAAGAAAAAGACAAGTCAATCTCCAGTTTCTTACAAAAAGCTCTCCAGAACTTGGAGACAAATTGCACTCCCCTATGAGACACAGTGTTAAGATGAATTCCATGCATCCTCACTACATGACAAGTAACCAACCTGGAGAGTCTTTCAGCATTAGGGAACCCTAACAAAAAAACAAAATGAACTGGTTTACTGAAAAAGTCAACTACCACCCAAATAACGTTTTTTTCATCTGACAGAGGCAAATCAGTGTTGAAATCCATGGCAGATGACTCTACAGTCTTTCTGGAATTGGCAATGGAATCAATTCCCTGATCAACTGGTTATGACAAACTTTAGCGCATCCGCATACTTCACAGGCAGATACAGAATATTAATATCCTTACTCATAGACGGCCACCAAAAGAGCCTGGAAATAGCTTTCTGTGTAGCTGTGACCTCATGGTAACCACTCAAGTTGGAATTATGAAACTTCTGTAACAAGCGTAATCTTACATTCACAGCTACAAACAGCTTAGATCCTTGAGTGGTGGACCGAGTCAACTACTGAGTTTTACAGATCTCCGCTTCCAAATCCACAGAAACCACAATGCTTGTAGGAAGAATGGAGGATGGAGATTCTGGAGGTGAAACTGAATCAGGACTGTCAGACTTCGCATTCTAAGACCCTAGACTGACTGTGATAGAGAACTCTAGTCTAGAGAAAAATAAGGACCATCTGGCTTGTCTAGGAGTTAACCATTTAGCTGATTCACTGTAAGCTAAATTTTTATGATCAGTGACCACAGTGGTTTGATGAACTGTCCCATCCAAAAAGTGCCTCCATTCTTCAAAAGCTAATTTAACAGCAAAAATGTATTTGATAAATAAAGGACATGGCTGCAAGTTAGTCAGAGTTCTGACCTCTGAAACACCCACCTCTACAATGAATGGTTCCGGAAGATTTGGGTTTGATTAGAAGAGGAGTAGACATAAAATACTTTTTCACTTTTTCAACAGACCCAATAGCATCCGGTAACTAAACTTTGAGGTCCTGCCCCTTACGTGTGAGGTCAGTAAGAGGTTTAAAAATCTGAAAAAAACTCTTAATGTATTTCCTATAATAGTTGGCTAATTTCAGGTCACTAGGTTGAATCCAATCTATTATGGTTTGGACCTTCACAGGATCCATTTTAAAACCATTAGCCGACAAAATATATCCCAGAAATGAAATATGCAAATTGCCTCTTCTGAGAAAAAGAGGACTTAACTCTATAGCACCACCTGTTGGAAGTAGCGATCCTACAAGTCACAATCAACCCTTTAACGAGTCGTGCAATATGACTTAGGAAACATTCTGAGCAGAAAAAATAAATTTCTCAATTTTTGCAAACAAAGAATCTTCCCTCAATTTTTGTAATACAACATGTCCCTTGTGAGAATCCAAATCAGACAAGAAAATTAAAATATCAAGGTAAACTAGATGGGCATTTCCTGAAGGAAATACATGGTGCTTGAACAGCGCTGCCAGCTGCCAATGAACCTCAGGAGCAAGTCTGGCATGCAGGGCCCTGCCCCTGGGTATCCAATTTGGCCCCTTGGTAGCCACTTTGATGTGCGGGGCCCCTTGTTAGCAACTTTGGCCCCTTGGTAGCCATTTTGGCATGCAGGAATCCTTGGTAGCCACTTTGGCCACATCCTCTTATATACAAATATCACTCCTATATACAGGCACCACTCCTATATACAGACATCCCTCTATATACAGACACCACTACCATATACAGAGATCCCTCTATATACAGATACCACTCCTATATACAGACATACCCCTATATACAGACAGCACTACAATATACAGAAATCCCCCTATATACAGACATCACTTCTATATAAAGACATCCCTCTATATACAGACACCACTCCTATATACAGACACCACTCCTATATGCAGGCACCTCTCCTATATACAGACATCCCTCTATATACAGACACCACTCCTATATACAGACATCCCCCTATATACAGACACCACTCCTATATACAGACATCCCCCTATATACAGACACCACTCCTATATACAGACACCACTCCTATATGCAGGCACCTCTCCTATATACAGACATCCCTCTATATACAAACACCACTCCTATATACAGACATCCCCCTATATACAGACACCACTCCTATATACAGACATCCCCCTATATACAGACACCACTCCTATATACAGACATCCCCCTATATACAGACACCACTCCTATATACAGACATCCCTCTATATACAGACACCACTCCTATATAGAGACATCCCTCTATATACAGACACCACTCTTATATACAGACATCCCTCTATATACAGACACCACTCCTATATACAGACATCACTCCTATATACAGACATCCCTCTATATACAGACACCACTCCTACATACAGACATCCCTCTATATACAGACACCACTCCTATATACAGACAATCCCCTATATACAGACACCACTCCTATATACAGACATCCCCCTATATACAGACACCACTCCTATATACAGACATCCCTCTAAATACAGACACCACTCCTATATACAGACATCCCCCTATATACAGACTCCTATATACAGGTCAGAGTTGTGGGTCACTTACTTTTCACACACGGGGCCGGGGGGGCACTTACTTTTCACACACGGGGCCGGGGGGCACTTACTTTTCACACACGGGGCCGGGGGGCACTTACTTTTCACACACCCTTTTGTATCGTTCTGCTTTCTAGTTTACAGCGGGCCTCAATTTGCTGAATCTATATATATCATCTCTATGTGTGTGCCTTCCTCTCATTTCACCGTCAATACATGTGAGGGGGCAACTATATCTTTTGGGGTTCATTCCTCTGGAGGCAAGTGAGGTCTTTATTTTCTCTGCAGTACTAGTTAGCTCTTAGGCTGGTGCGTGGCGTCTAGAACCAACGTAGGCACGCTCCCTGGCTATCTCTAGTTGCGTTTGTCAGGCGTAGGGCAGCGGTCAGCCCAGGTTCCATCACCCTAGAGCTCGTCCGTTATTTATTTGTACTTTGCTTGTCCTGTGCTATCCCAGTACCCAGTCACCCAGTACCAGCAGTAACCACCAGAGGGAGCCCACAAACAGAATCCACAACACGGGGGGGCACTTACTTTTCACACACGGGGCCGGGGGGCACTTACTTTTCACATACGGGGCCGGGGGGGCACTTACTTTTCACACACGGGGCCGTGGGCACTTACTTTTCACACACAGGGCCGGGGGGCACTTACTTTTCACACACGTGGCCGGGGGGCACTTACTTTTCACACACGGGGCGGGGGGGCACTTACTTTTCACACACGGGGCTGGGGGGTCACTTACTTTTCACACACGGGGCCGGGGGCGCACTTACTTTTGCACACGGGGCCGGGGGCGCACTTACTTTTGCACACGGGGCCGGGGGCGCACTTACTTTTGCACACGGGGCCGGGGGTGCACTTACTTTTGCACACGGGGCCGGGGGCGCACTTACTTTTGCACACGGGGCCGGGGGCGCACTTACTTTTGCACACGGGGCCGGGGGGCACTTACTTTTGACACACGGGGCCGGGGGGGCACTTACTTTTGACACATGGGGCCGGGGGGCACTTACTTTTCACACACGGGGCCGGGGGGGCACTTACTTTTCACACACGGGGCCGGGGGGGCACTTACTTTTCACACACGGGGCCGGGGGGGGCACTTACTTTGCACACACGGGGCCGGGGGGCACTTACTTTTCACACACGGGGCCGGGGGGGCACTTACTTTTCACACACGGGACGAGAGGGTGTCATAGTCACTTTATTCTGATGTTTGACTTTGATAAATGATCATGTCCTAAAATGGACACCGTACATTTCCATAGCTGCCATCTTTGGAAGGTCAAGTTGGGGGTAATGGAAAGTTCGCCATTATTTCCTATGGGAAAATTTAATTTTAAATAAAATCTACATATCGGATCGACTATAAAAGTCATAGCACACCTGTCCCCACCGAGGCCTTCGAAACGCCGCCTGAACGGGGTCTCTGCGCCAAGCGGTTCGGGCCGCATTAATTGCGGAAAACGCGGAGAAGAATAATAATAAAATATAAGAAATCGGATTACAATATGTTGCTTGAACCTAGGAGGTTCAAGCACCATAATAACAACAAATCTACAAATGCAGTCAGAAAAGATATCATTCATAAAGTTTTGAAACACTTGTGGTGCATTTGTTAACTCAAAAGGCATGACAAAATTTTTCAATAGAACATCCAATGTCAAAGATGCCTTTTTCCACTCATCAGTTTTTCAGGTACCCTGCTCAAACAAAAATCCCAAACATTGGTTTTAGAGGGATAGTGAGGCATAAACATGAATATTCATAAAATAAAATATGCCTTTGTAAAACTGTCTCTACCATCATTGATTTTTATCTACAACCTTTTGTACAAATCCTGTCTTCATACATCAAGGACACAACAACAGCCCTTCAAAGATTAGATCTTTTACAACTAGAGGAAGGGGTGTTGATAGTTACGGCAGAAGCACTGTATTTGTCAATTAAGCACACTGAAGGCCTCAGTGCAGTCTCTTACTATCTTCACCAAAGTAATCTTGATAATCCACTAATCGAGCTAATTTTAACTCTGTTGCAATTTATTCTTGGACCCATCTTCATTTTTAATAAAAAGGATCTACCTACAACAGCAAGGCACAGCCATGGGGGTCACTTGCACCGCGTCTTATGCCAACCTTTTTATGGGGTTTTGCGAAAGAAAGATCTTCCATGATGAGCATCTCCCAGGCATTGATTGCATATAGGGATGGATTCGCTTTATTAATGACATATTGTTAATTTGGGAAGACACTAGTGATTAACTAGCTCTGCTAAAGGACAGACTAAATCAAAATGATTGCAGTATAAAACTCACATATTAGTGGATTTATGTGATTATTGTTATGCCATAATGTTTGTACAAGTCCCCTCTAAAATGTAAAGTGCAGCAGAATATGTCGGCCTATCGAAATAAAATTATTATTATTATTGTTATTATTATTATTATTATTATTATTAAGTCTGGTAGAACAATAGATTTTTTTAGATCTTAAGATCACTGCACTGACAAATGGTAAAATTACCACTGATGTCTTCAGAAAACTGACGGCCACCGATACGCTCCTACATGCCACATGCTCCCACCGTAAATCAACAATAAATACCATTCCAACAGGCCAGTTTTTGAGGATTAAAAAATCCGCACAGTGGAATTGTACTATCACAATCAATCAATGGATCTTGTCAGACGATTCAAAGACCGCAGTTACAGTAACAGACAGATTAAAAGAGGTTATAATAAGGCTTCTGGTGTTACCAGAGAAGAACTCCTATATGGCAAAAGAGAAAAAATGGTAAAACAGCAAAATCAAAACCAAATAAGATATATCACCAGCTACAACAAACAATGGCCTGAAGTAACAGCAACAATACAGAAACATTGGGGCATATTACTCATTTACCCTATTCTTAATTATTTTTTTACCCAGTTATCTATCCATTGTCCCGAGGCGGTCAAGAAACTTAAAAGATATTTTAGTGCATAGTCATTATTCGTCAATGTCTACCTCTGTACAGAAAGCAACAAAATTGGATTCTAGTGTTTTTTTCCCTTGCAATTCATGCAAAGCATATACGGAAGAACTTAAATTGTGCCTCAAAAGGAGTAATCTATCACGCTCAGTGCCCCTGTAATAAGGTATACGTGGGACTCACCACACAAGAATTGAAAATACATACCAGAGAACATTTTAGAGACAATGAAAAATCCTCCACTACAGAAGATGTAAGTGCTTTGAAAACTCTACAGGGGGTATGCGCTACAGTAGGACCAGCGGCATTTAAGGGTATAGACCCCCTTTTTTCACAAGCTTTTTGAGGTGTTCTTATTGTACTACTAATCTTGTAACATTCTATATAACTAATATATATAACTAATCTTGTAAAATTGTAACACTAATCTTTGGGCAAGTGTCCCCTTGTTTTTCACATGTTATTTTCTTTTTTTGCGCTTCAAGCACTTTATCATGTGCATGCTGTGATTCAAATTGCGCAATTTTTGATTATGATTATATACATTCACTGATATTTTTTAGGCGTTTTTCCTGTTTATATTATATAATGATATACCTTAAGCATAATTATATCCTATATAGCCTTAGGCTCAGGATATCGCTGATAGAATAGTTTTTTCTCATTATTTTTTATCCTCTTTTTTCTTGTGTTCTAATAGGGGGCTTCTTCTATATAAAAATCCTCTTTATTCAAAATATTTTCTGGTGTGTTATTTTATATTACTTTGTCTATGTCCACTATCTTTTACGATACATATTATGATTGATTTATGTGTCTCCTAAATGTAGGCATTTTTTATATGGTATTACTCTTTGCCATATTAATAAATGCATTTTAAATGACTATTTAAGTGCTACCGTTTGTATTGTCCGGCTATTGGGGTACCTTGGTTCTTCAAAGAGTATGTGGATCTACCAGTTGGGAACCATGATGCCACAAGGTCTTAATGAAACCTCAGGTTTCAGTGCTTTTTTGTAATCAAAAATTTACTTTACGCCATCTGTTATGATCTGGTGGCCTAGGAGCAGCATGAGACGTACTCTAGAGAAGGTGGTACCTGTACTGACCGCAGACCCTGAACTTAACACCGCAAATAGAAGTAGCCATGGAATGTACCTATCACTCCCTAGACATCTCGACACAGCCGGAGGACTAATTACCCCTAGAGATAGAAACGGGAAAACTATCTTGCCTCAGAGAAAATCCCCAAAGGATAGACAGCCCCCCACAAATATTGACTGTGAGAGGAGAGGGAAAAAACATACACAGACTGAAATCAGAATTTAGCAAAGGAGGCCACTTCTAGCTAAATAGAAAGGATAGGACAGAGTACTATGCGGTCAGTATTAAAACACTAGAAAATATCCACCACAGAAAATACAAAATCTCCACATCTAACTAAAGATATGGAGGGTATATCTGCATCTCCAGAGATACCAGCTTGGCTAAACAAATCCGTATACAGACCAAGCTGGACAAGACAAAAACATGGAAAAGAACTGAACAATAAGGCCCATAGCTTGTGGACTGCAAAAATCAAGGCCAGAACTTATCTTTGTTGAAATGAACAGCAAAGCAGGAGAGACCAGGCAGGGATGTGAATCCTCCAGGAACAATGGACAACTGGCACTGACTAAAGTGTCAAGCAAACCTAAATAGCCCAGTCAGAATTGCAAAAAGTGGACACACCTGATGAATGCTGCAATCCAGAGACAGCAGCGCTACCACTTATAACCACCGGAGGGAGCCCAAGAGCAGAATTCACAACAGTACACCCCCTTGAGGAGGGGTCACTGAACCCTCACCAGAGCCCCCAGGCTGATCCGGACGAGCCAAATGAAAGGCACAAACCAAATCCTCAGCATGAACATCGGAGGCAACAACCCAAGAATTATCCTCCTGGCCATAACCCTTCCATTTGACAAGATACTGAAGCTTCCGCCTCGAAAAACGAGAATCCAAAATCTTCTCAACCACATACTCCAACTCCCCATCAATCAACACCGGGCAGAAGGATCAACAGAGGGAACAACGGGCACCACATATTTCCGCAACAAAGATCTATGAAAAACATTATGGATGGAAAAAGAGGCTGGAAGGGCCAAACGAAAAGACACTGGATTGATAATCTCAGAAATCCTATAAGGGCCAATAAACCGAGGCTTGAACTTAGGGGAAGAAACCTTCATAGGAACATGACGGGAAGACAACCAGACCAAATCCCCAACCCGAAGCCGGGAACCAACACACCGACGACGGTTAGCAAAACGCTGAGCCCCCTCCTGAGACAACACCAAATTGTCAACAACATGAGCCCAAATTTGCTGCAACCTGTCCACCCCAGGACAATCAGAAGGCTCAACCTGCCCTGAAGAAAAACGAGGATGAAAACCAGAGTTACAAAAGAAAGGTGAAACCAAGGTAGCAGAACTAGCCCGATTATTAAGGGCAAACTCGGCCAATGGCAAGAAAGCCACCCAATCATCCTGATCAGCAGACACAAAGCATCTCAAATAAGTTTCCAAAGTCTGATTAGTTCGCTCGGTTTGGCCATTTGTCTGAGGATGAAATGCGGAAGAAAAAGACAAATCAATGCCCAGCCTAGCACAAAAGGCCCGCCAAAACCTAGAAACAAACTGGGAACCTCTATCGGACACAATATTCTCCGGAATGCCATGCAAACAAACCACATGCTGAAAAAACAACGGAACCAAATCAGAAGAGGAAGGCAATTTAGGCAAAGGTACCAAATGAACCATCTTAGAAAACCGGTCACAAACCACCCAGATAACCGACATCCTCTGGGAAACCGGAAGATCCGAAATAAAATCCATAGAAATATGCGTCCAAGGCCTCTCAGGGACCGGCAAAGGCAAAAGCAACCCACTAGCCCGGGAACAGCAAGGCTTGGCCCGCGCACAAGTCCCACAGGACTGCACAAAAGAACGCACATCCCGTGACAAAGAAGGCCACCAAAAGGACCTACCAACCAAATCTCTGGTACCAAAAATCCCAGGATGACCAGCCAACACAGAACAATGAACCTCAGAAATCACTTTACTAGTCCATCTGTCAGGAACAAACAGTTTCCCCATTGGACAGCGGTCAGGTTTATCAGCCTGAAATTCCTGAAGAACCCGTCATAAATCAGGGGAGATAGCAGAAAGAATCACCCCTTCCTTCAGAATGCCGACCGGCTCAAGGACCCCAGGAGAATCAGGCAAAAAGCTCCTAGAGAGGGCATCAGCCTTAACATTCTTAGAACCCGGAAGATACGAGACCACAAAATCAAAGCGGGAGAAAAACAGGGACCATCGGGCCTGTCTAGGATTCAGCCGTTTGGCAGACTCGAGGTAAATCAGATTCTTATGATCGGTCAAGACCACAATACGGTGCTTGGCCCCCTCAAGCCAATGTCGCCACTCCTCAAATGCACACTTCATAGCCAACAACTCACGATTGCCGACATCATAATTGCGTTCCGCAGGCGAAAACTTTCGAGAAAAGGAGGCACACGGTTTCATCAAGGAACCATCAGAATTCCTCTGAGACAAAACGGCCCCTGCCCCAATCTCAGAAGCGTCAACCTCAACCTGAAAAGGAAGAGAAACATCCAGCTGACGCAACACAGGGGCAGAAGTAAATCGGCGTTTAAGCTCCTGAAAGGCAGAAACAGCCGCAGAGGACCAATTCGTCACATCAGCGCCTTTCCTCGTCAAATCGGTCAGGGGTTTAACCACACTGGAGAAGTTGGCAGTGAAACGGCGATAAAAATTAGCAAAGCCCAAAAATTTCTGAAGGCTCTTCACGGATGTGGGCTGGATCCAATCATGAATGGCCTGAACCTTAACCGGATCCATTTCTATAGATGAGGGAGAAAAATGAAGCCCAAAAAAGAAACCTTCTGTACTCCAAAGAGGCACTTAAACCCCTTCACAAACAAGGCATTATCACGAAGGATCTGAAATACCATCCTGACTTGTTTCACATGAGACTCCCAATCATCGGAAAAAATCAAAATATCATCCAAATATACAATCATGAATTTATCAAGATAATTCCGAAATATATCATGCATGAAGGACTGAAACACAGATGGAGCATTAGAGAGTCCGAATGGCATCACAAGGTATTCAAAATGGCCTTCGGGCGTATTAAACGCAGTTTTCCATTCGTCACCCTGCTTAATACGAACAAGATTATATGCCCCTCGAAGGTCAATCTTAGTAAACCAACTAGCCCCCTTAATCCTAGCAAACAGATCAGAAAGCAAAGGCAAAGGGTATTGGAATTTGACCGTGATCTTATTCAAGAGGCGATAATCAATACAGGGTCTCAAGGAGCCATCCTTCTTGGCAACAATCCAATCATGAATGGCCTGAACCTTAACCGGATCCATTTCTATAGATGAGGGAGAAAAAATGAAGCCCAAAAAAGAAATTTTCTGTACTCCAAAGAGGCACTTAAACCCCTTCAAAAACAAGGCATTATCACGAAGGATCTGAAATACCATCCTGACTTGTTTCACATGAGACTCCCAATCATCTGAAAAAATCAAAATATTATCCAAATATACAATCATGAATTTATCAAGATAATTCCGAAATATATCATGCATGAAGGACTGAAACACAGATGGAGCATTAGAGAGTCCGAATGGCATCACAAGGTATTCAAAATGGCCTTCGGGCGTATTAAACGCAGTTTTCCATTCGTCACCCTGCTTAATACGAACAAGATTATATGCCCCTCGAAGGTCAATCTTAGTAAACCAACTAGCCCCCTTAATCCTAGCAAACAGATCAGAAAGCAAAGGCAAAGAGTATTGGAATTTGACCGTGATCTTATTCAAGAGGCGATAATCAATACAGGGTCTCAAGGAGCCATCCTTCTTGGCAACAAAAAAAAAACCTGCTCCCAATGGTGAAGAAGATGGCCGAATATGCCCTTTCTCCAAAGATTCCTTAACATAGCTCCGCATGGCGGTATGTTCTGGCACAGACAGGTTGAAAAGTCGGCCCTTAGGGAACTTACAGCCTGGAATCAAGTCAATAGCACAATCACAGTCCCTATGCGGTGGAAGGGAACTGGACTTGGGCTCATTGAATACATCCTGGAAATTTGACAAAAACTCAGAAATTTCAGAAGAGGGGGAGGAGGCAATTGACATCAAAGGAACGTCACCATGAACCCCCTGACAACCCCAACTAGTCACAGACATAGATTTCCAATCTAATACCGGATTATGCACCTGTAACCATGGGAAACCCAGCACAATAGCATCATGCAAATTATGCAACACCAGAAAACGACAATCTTCCTGATGGGCTGGCGCCATGCACATGGTCAGCTGTGTCCAAAACTGAGGTTTATTTTTAGCCAACGGTGTAGCATCAATGCCCCTCAAAGGAATAGGACTCTGCAAAGGCTGCAAGGGGAAACCACAACGTCTGGCAAATTCTAAGTCCATTAAGTTTAGAGCGGCGCCTGAATCCACAAATGCCATGACAGAAAATGATGATAATGAGCAGATCAGGGTCACAGATAACAGAAATTTAGGTTGTATACTACTGATGGTAACAAAACTAGCGATTCTCTTGGTACGCTTAGGGCAATCAGAAATAACATGAGCAGAATCGCCGCAGTAAAAACACAACCTATTCTGACGTCTGAATCCTTGTCATTCAGCTCTAGACACAATCCTATCACACTGCATAGGCTCAGGACTCCGCTCGGAAGACAATGCCATAGTGTGCACAACTCTGCGCTCGCGCAAGCGCCGATCAATCTGAATGGCCAGAGACATAGAATCACTCAGACCAGCAGGCGTAGGGAACCCCACCATAACATCTTTAACGGATTCAGAAAGACCCTTTCTGAAAATTGCCGCCAAGGCATCCTCATTCCATTTAGTCAGCACAGACCATTTTCTAAATTTCTGGCAATATGATTCTGCCGCTTCTTGACCCTGAGACAGGGCTAACAAGGTCTTCTCAGCATGATCCACTGAATTAGGTTCATCATACAATAACCCAAGCGCCTGGAAAAAGGTGTCTACATTAAGCAAAGCCGGATTCCCAGGATCCAGGGCAAATGCCCAATCCTGGGGGTCACCATGCAGCAGACATATAACAATTTTAACCTGCTGGATGGGATCACCAGAGGAACGGGGTTTCAGAGCAAAAAACAGTTTACAGTTATTTTTAAAGCTCAAAAATTTGAACCTGTCTCCAAAAAACAAATCAGGAGTTGGAATTCTAGGCTCTAAAACCGGAGTCTGAACGATATAATCGAAAATACCCTGTACTCTAGCAGCAAGTTGATCCACACGAGAAGCTAATCCCTGAACATCCATGCCAGCGCCAAACTCCTGAGCCACCCAGAGGTAAAGAGGGAAAAAAAAACACAACAGACTACAGAAAAAAAAATGGCTCAGCACTTTCCTTCCTTTCTTCTGAGATGCGGTTAACTCATTGTTGGCCAGTTGTACTGTTATGATCTGGTGGCCTAGGAGCAGCATGAGACGTACTCTAGAGAAGGTGGTACCTGTACTGACCGCAGACCCTGAACTTAACACCGCAACTAGAAGTAGCCGTGGAATGTGTTGTGAATTCTGCTCTTGGGCTCCGTCCGGTGGTTATAAGTGGTAGTGCTGCTGTCTCTGGATCGCAGCATTTATCAGGTGTGTTCACTTTTTGTAATTCTGACTGGGCTATTTAGTCTTGCTTGACCCTTTAGTCAGTGCCAGTTGTCCATTGTTCTTGGAGGATTCACACCCCTGCCTGGTCTCTTCTGCTTTGCTGTTCATTTCAACAAAGATAAGTTCTGGCCTTGATTTTCTGCTGTCCACATGCTGTGGGCCTTATTGTTCAGTTCTTTTCCATGTTTTTGTCTAGTCCAGCTTGGTCTCTATAAGGATTTGTTTAGCCAAGCTGGTATCTCTGGAGATGCAGATATACCCTCCATATCTTTAGATAGATGTGGAGATTCTGTATTTTCTGTGGTGGATATTTTCTAGTGTTTTAATACTGACCGTATAGTACTCGGTCCTATCCATTCTATCTAGCTAGAAGTGGCCTCCTTTGCTAAATTCTGATTTCAGTCTGTGTATGTTTTTTCCCTCTCCTTTCACAGTCAATATTTGTGGGAGGCTGTCTATCCTTTGGGGATTTTCTCTGAGGCAAGATAGTTTTCCCGTTTCTATCTCTAGGGGTAATTAGTCCTCCGGCTGTGTCGAGATGTCTAGGGAGTGAAAGGTACATTCCACGGCTACTTCTAGTTGCGGTGTTAAGTTCAGGGTCTGCGGTCAGTACAGGTACCACCTTCTCCAGAGTACGTCCCATGCTGATCTTAGGCCACCAGATCATAAAAGTACAACTGGCCAACAATGAGTTAACCGCATCTCAGAAGAAGGGAAAGAAAGTGCTGAGCCATTTTTTTTTCTGTAGTCTGTTGTGTTTTTTTTTTTCCTTCCCTCTTTACCTCTGGGTGGCTCAGGAGTTTGGCACTGGCATGGATGTTCAGGGATTGGCTTCTCTTGTGGATCAACTTGCTGCTAGAGTACAGGGTATTTCCGATTATATCATTCAGACTCCGGTTTTAGAGCCTAGAATTCCAACTCCTGATTTGTTTTTTGGGGACAGGTCCAAATTTTTGAGCTTTAAAAATAACTATAAACTGTTTTTTGCTCTGAAACCCCGTTCCTCTGGTGATTCCATCCAGCAGGTTAAAATTGTTATATCTCTGCTGCGGAGTGACCCCCAGGATTGGGCATTTGCCCTGGAACCTGGGAATCCGGCTTTGCTTAATATATACACCTTTTTTCAGGCGCTTGGGTTATTGTATGATGATCCTAATTCAGTGGATCATGCTAAGAAGACCTTGTTGGCCCTGTGTCAGGGTCAAGAAGCGGCAGAATCATATTGCCAGAAATTTAGGAAATGGTCTGTGCTGACTAAATGGAATGAGGATGCCTTGGCGGCAATTTTCAGAAAGGGTCTTTCTGAATCCGTTAAGGATGTTATGGTGGGGTTCCCCATGCCTGCTGGTCTGAGTGATTCTATGTCTCTGGCCATTCAGATTGATCGGCGCTTGCGCGAGCGCAGAGTTGTGCACACTATGGCATTGTCTTCCGAGCGGAGTCCTGAGCCTATGCAGTGTGATAGGATTGTGTCTAGAGCTGAACGACAAGGATTCAGACGTCAGAATAGGTTGTGTTTTTACTGCGGCGATTCTGCTCATGTTATTTCTGATTGCCCTAAGCGTACCAAGAGAATCGCTAGTTCTGTTACCATCAGTACTGTACAACCTAAATTTCTGTTATCTGTGACCCTGATCTGCTCATTATCGTCATTTTCTGTCATGGCATTTGTGGATTCAGGTGCCGCTCTAAACTTAATGGACTTAGAATTTGCCAGACGTTGTGGTTTCCCCTTGCAGCCTATACAGAGTCCTATTCCTTTGAGGGGCATTGATGCTACACCGTTGGCTAAAAATAAACCTCAGTTTTGGACACAGCTGACCATGTGCATGGTGCCAGACCATCAGGAAGATTGTCGTTTTCTGGTGTTGCATAATTTGCATGATGCTATTGTGCTGGGTTTCCCATGGTTACAGGTGCATAATCCGGTATTGGATTGGAAATCTATGTCTGTGATTAGTTGGGGTTGTCAGGGGGTTCATGGTGACGTTCCTTTGATGTCAATTGCCTCCTCCCCCTCTTCTGTAATTCCTGAGTTTTTGTCAGATTTCCAGGATGTATTCAATGAGCCCAAGTCCAGTTCCCTTCCACCGCATAGGGACTGTGATTGTGCTATTGACTTGATCCCAGGCTGTAAGTTCCCTAAGGGACGACTTTTCATCCTGTCTGTGCCAGAACATACCGCCATGTGGAGTTATGTAAAGAGTCTTTAGAGAAGGGGCATATTCGGCCATCTTCTTCACCATTGGGAGCAGGTTTTTTTTGTTCTTGCCAAGAAGGATGGCTCCTTGAGACCCTGTATTGATTATCGCCTCTTGAATAAATTCACGGTCAAATTCCAATACCCTTTGCCTTTGCTTTCTGATCTGTTTGCTAGGATTAAGGGGGCTAGTTGGTTTACTAAGATTGACCTTCGAGGGGCATATAATCTTGTTCGTATTAAGCAGGGTGACAAATGGAAAACTGCGTTTAATATGCCCGAAGGCCATTTTGAATACCTTGTGATGCCATTCGGACTCTCTAATGCTCCATCTGTGTTTCAGTCCTTCATGCATAATATATTTTGGAATTATCTTGATAAATTCATGATTGTATATTTGGATGATATTTTGATTTTTTCAGATGATTGGGAGTCTCATGTGAAACAAGTCAGGATGGTATTTCAGATCCTTCGTGATAATGCCTTGTTTGTGAAGGGGTCTAAGTGCCTCTTTGGAGTACAGAAGATTTCTTTTTTGGGCTTCATTTTTTCTCCCTCATCTATAGAAATGGATCCGGTTAAGGTTCAGGCCATTCATGATTGGATCCAGCCCACATCCGTGAAGAGCCTTCAGAAATTTTTGGGCTTTGCTAATTTTTATCGCAGTTTCATTGCCAACTTCTCAAGTGTGGTTAAACCCCTGACCGATTTGACGAAGAAAGGCGCTGATGTGACGAATTGGTCCTCTGCGGCTGTTTCTGCCTTTCAGGAGCTTAAACGCCGATTTACTTCTGCCCCTGTGTTGCGTCAGCCGGATGTCTCCCTTCCATTTCAGGTTGAGGTTGACGCTTCTGAGATTGGGGCAGGGGCCGTTTTGTCTCAGAGGAATTCTGATGGTTCCTTGATGAAACCGTGTGCCTTCTTTTCTCGAAAATTTTCGCCTGCGGAACGCAATTATGATGTCGGCAATCGTGAGTTGTTGGCTATGAAGTGGGCATTTGAGGAGTGGCGACATTGGCTTGAGGGGGCCAAGCATCGTATTGTGGTCTTGACCGATCATAAGAATCTGATTTACCTCGAGTCCGCCAAACGGCTGAATCCTAGACAGGCCCGATGGTCCCTGTTTTTCTCCCGTTTTGATTTTGTGGTCTCGTATCTTCCGGGTTCTAAGAATGTTAAGGCTGATGCCCTCTCTAGGAGCTTTTGCCTGATTCTCCTGGGGTCCTTGAGCCGGTCGGCATTCTGAAGGAAGGGGTGATTCTTTCTGCCATCTCCCCTGATTTACGACGGGTTCTTCAGGAATTTCAGGCTGATAAACCTGACCGCTGTCCAGTGGGGAAACTGTTTGTTCCTGACAGATGGACTAGTAAAGTGATTTCTGAGGTTCATTGTTCTGTGTTGGCTGGTCATCCTGGGATCTTTGGGACCAGAGAATTGGTTGGTAGGTCCTTTTGGTGGCCTTCTTTGTCACGGGATGTGCGTTCTTTTGTGCAGTCCTGTGGGACTTGTGCGCGGGCCAAACCTTGCTGTTCCCGCGCTAGTGGGTTGCTTTTGCCTTTGCCGGTCCCTAAGAGGCCTTGGACGCATATTTCTATGGATTTTATTTCGGATCTTCTGGGTTCCCAGAGGATGTCGGTTATCTGGGTGGTTTGTGACCGGTTTTCTAAGATGGTTCATTTGGTACCTTTGCCTAAATTGCCTTCCTCTTCTGATTTGGTTCCGTTGTTTTTTCAGCATGTGGTTCGTTTGCATGGCATTCTGGAGAATATTGTGTCCGATAGAGGTTCCCAGTTTGTTTCTAGGTTTTGGCGGGCCTTTTGTGCTAGGCTGGGCATTGTTTTGTCTTTTTCTTCCGCATTTCATCCTCAGACAAATGGCCAAACCGAGCGAACTAATCAGACTTTGGAAACTTATTTGAGATGCTTTGTGTCTGCTGATCAGGATGATTGGGTGGCTTTCTTGCCATTGGCTGAGTTTGCCCTTAATAATCGGGCTAGTTCTGCTACCTTGGTTTCACCCTTCTTTTGTAACTCTGGTTTTCATCCTCGTTTTTCTTCAGGGCAGGTTGAGCCTTCTGATTGTCCTGGGGTGGACTCTGTGGTTGACAGGTTGCAGCAAATTTGGGCTCATGTTGTTGACAATTTGGTGTTGTCTCAGGAGGGGGCTCAGCGTTTTGCTAACCGTCGTCGGTGTGTTGGTACCCGGCTTCAGGTTGGGGATTTGGTCTGGTTGTCTTCCCGTCATGTTCCTATGAAGGTTTCTTCCCCTAAGTTTAAGCCTCGGTTTATTGGCCCTTATAGGATTTCTGAGATTATCAATCCAGTGTCTTTTCGTTTGGCCCTTCCAGCCTCTTTTTCCATCCATAATGTTTTTCATAGATCTTTGTTGGGGAAATATGTGGTGCACGTTGTTCCCTCTGTTGATCCTCCTGCCCCGGTGTTGATTGATGGGGAATTGGAGTATGTGGTTGAGAAGATTTTGGATTCTCGTTTTTCGAGGCGGAAGCTTCAGTATCTTGTCAAATGGAAGGGTTATGGCCAGGAGGATAATTCTTGGGTTGTTGCCTCCGATGTTCATGCTGAGGATTTGGTTCGTGCCTTTCATTTGGCTCGTCCGGATCGGCCTGGGGGCTCTGGTGAGGGTTCGGTGACCCCTCCTCAAAGGGGGGGTACTGTTGTGAATTCTGCTCTTGGGCTCCCTCCGGTGGTTATAAGTGGTAGTGCTGCTGTCTCTGGATCGCAGCATTTATCAGGTGTGTTCACTTTTTGTAATTCTGACTGGGCTATTTAGTCTTGCTTGACCCTTTAGTCAGTGCCAGTTGTCCATTGTTCTTGGAGGATTCACATCCCTGCCTGGTGTCTTCTGCTTTGCTGTTCATTTCAACAAAGATAAGTTCTGGCCTTGATTTTCTGCTGTCCACATGCTGTGGGCCTTATTGTTCAGTTCTTTTTCATGTTTTTGTCTAGTCCAGCTTGGTCTGTATAAGGATTTGTTTAGCCAAGCTGGTATCTCTGGAGATGCAGATATACCCTCCATATCTTTAGTTAGATGTGGAGATTCTGTATTTTCTGTGGTGGATATTTTCTAGTGTTTTAATACTGACCGCATAGTACTCTGTCATGGTTCCCAATGGCAAGGGAACGTAAGAAACATATAAGTAACGAACGAGCTCTCGGGTGATGGAAACTCGAGTTGACCGTGAGCTAAATCTACCACACAACTAACAGTAGCCAGGGAGCATACCTACGGCTTCCTATATGCTACGCGCCAGCCGGAGGACTAACTACGCCTGGTAGAGGAAGAAACAGACCTGGCTTACCTCTAGGGAAATACCCCAAAAGATGATAGCAGCCCCCCACATGTAACAACGGTGAATTAAGAGGAAAAGACATACACAGTATGAAAGTAGATTTAGCAAAGAGAGGTCCACTTACTAGATAGCAGAAGGATACAAAAGAGGACTTCACGGTCAACTGAAAACCCTTTCAAAAACCATCCTGAAATTACTTTAAGACTCCTGTGTCAACTCATGACACAGGAGTGGCAATTTCAGCCCGCAAGAGCTTCCAGCTACAGAGAATTACAAAAACTGCAAACTGGACAAAAGGTACAAAACAAAAGGACAAAGTCCACTTAGCTGATCAGCAGACTAGTAGCAGGAACATGCAACCGAAGGCTCTGGTTACAATGATGACCGGCAAGGAAATGACTGGAGAGCAAGGCTAAATAGGAAACTCCCAAACACTGATGGAAGCAGGTGAACATAAGAAGCAAAGTGCAAACAAGTCACCAGTACCACCAGCAACCACCAGGGGAGCCCAAAAAGCGGATACACAACAGTACCCTCCCCTTAAGGAGGGGGCACCGAACCCTCACAAGAACCGCCAGGGCGATCTGGATGAGCCCTATGAAAGGCACGAACCAAATCCGAGGCATGAACATCAGAGGCAGTTACCCAAGAATTATCTTCCTGACCATAGCCTTTCCATTTAACCAGATATTGAAGTCTCCGTCTGGAAATACGGGAGTCCAAGATCTTCTCTACGACGTACTCCAATTCACCCTCCACCAGCACAGGAGCAGGAGGTTCAGTAGAAGGAACCACCAGTACCTCATATCTCCGCAACAACGACCGATGGAACACATTATGGATAGCGAAAGATGCCGGGAGGTCCAAACGAAAGGAAACAGGGTTAAGAATCTCCAAAATCCTTTAAGGACCGATGAACCGAGGCTTAAATTTGGGAGAAGAAACCCTCATAGGGACAAAACGGGAAGACAACCACACCAAGTCCCCAACGCGAAGGTGGGGACCAACACGACGACGACGGTTAGCAAACTGCTGAGTCCTCTCCTGGGACAATTCCAAATTATCCACCACTTGTCCCCAAATCCGATGCAACCGATCCACCACCGCATCCACTCCAGGACAATCCGAAGATTCAACCTGACCAGATGAAAAACGCGGATGAAACCCTGAATTGCAAAAGAAAGGAGAAACCAAAGTGGCAGAATTAGCCCGATTATTAAGAGCAAACTCCGCCAACGGCAGAAAGGCAACCCAATCATCCTGATCCGCAGACACAAAACACCTCAAATAAGTCTCCAAAGTTTGATTAGTTCGCTCCGTCTGGCCATTGGTCTGAGGATGGAATGCAGACGAAAAGGACAAATCAATGCCCAACCTGGCACAGACTGCCCGCCAAAATCTAGACACGAACTGGGTACCCCTGTCAGAAACGATGTTTTCCGGAATACCATGCAAGCGAACCACATTTTGAAAAAACAGAGGGACCAACTCAGATGAGGAAGGCAACTTAGGCAATGGCACCAAATGAACCATTTTAGAAAAACGGTCACACACCACCCAGATGACAGACATCTTCTGAGAAACAGGGAGATCTGAGATAAAGTCCATAGAGATGTGCGTCCAAGGCCTCTTCGGAATAGGCAAGGGCAACAACAACCCACTAGCCCTAGAACAACAAGGCTTGGCCCGAGCACACACATCGCAAGACTGCACAAAAACACGCACATCTCGAGACAGGGAAGGCCACCAGAAGGATCTAGCCACCAAATCTCTGGTGCCAAAAATTCCCGGATGACCTGCCAGAGTAGAAGAATGAACTTCCGAGATGACTCTAGTGGTCCACTCGTCAGGAACAAACAGTCTACCAGACGGACAACGATCAGGTCTATCCGCCTGAAATTCTTGCAAAGCACGTCGCAAATCTGGAGAGACAGCAGACAAAACCACTCCATCCTTAAGGACACCAGCAGGTTCAGAATTCCCAGGAGAGTCAGGCTCAAAACTCCTAGAAAGAGCATCTGCTTTCACATTCCTAGAACCCGGTAAGTACGAGACCACAAAATTAAACCGGGAAAAGAACAACGACCAACGTGCCTGTCTAGGATTCAGGCGCCTGGCAGACTCCAAATAAATTAAATTCTTGTGATCAGTCAAAACTACCACCTGATGTCTGGCACCCTCAAGCCAATGACGCCACTCCTCAAATGCCCACTTCATGGCCAAAAGCTCCCGATTACCAACATCATAGTTTCGCTCGGCGGCCGAAAATTTTCGCGAAAAGAACGCACAAGGTCTCATCACTGAGCAGTCGGAACTTTTCTGCGACAAAACCGCCCCCGCTCCAATCTCGGAAGCATCGACCTCAACCTGAAAGGGAAGAGAAACATCAGGCTGGCGCAACACAGGGGCAGACAAAAAGCGGCGCTTAAGCTCCCGAAAGGCCTCCACGGCAGCAGGGGACCAATTGGCAACATCAGCACCCTTTTTAGTCAAATCCGTCAGAGGTTTAGCAACGCCAGAAAAACCAGCTATAAATCGACGATAAAAATTAGCAAAGCCCAAGAATTTCTGGAGACTCTTCAGAGAAGTAGGCTGCGTCCAATCGTAAATAGCCCGAACCTTGACAGGGTCCATCTCAATAGAAGAAGGGGAAAAAATATACCCCAAAAATGAAATTTTTTGAACCCCAAAAACACACTTTGAACCCTTTACACACAAAGAATTCTCCCGCAAAACCTGAAAAACCCTCCCGACCTGCTGAACATGAGACTCCCAGTCATCAGAAAAAATCAAAATATCATCCAACTACACAATCATAAATTTATCCAAATATTCACGGAAAATATCATGCATTAAGGACTGAAAGACAGAAGGTGCATTAGAAAGGCCGAAAGGCATTACCAAATACTCAAAATGGCCCTCAGGCGTATTAAATGCGGTCTTCCACTCATCCCCCTGCTTAATTCGCACCAAATTATACGCCCCACGAAGATCAATCTTAGAGAACCACTTAGCCCCCCTTATGCGAGCAAACAAATCAGTCAGCAAAGGCAACGGATACTGATATTTGACTGTAATTTTATTCAGGAGACGATAATCAATACAAGGCCTCAGAGAGCCATCCTTTTTAGAGACAAAGAAAAAAACGGCTCCTAAAGGTGATGAAGAAGGACGAATATGTCCCTTTTCCAGGGACTCCTTAATATACTCGCGCATAGCAGCATGTTCAGGTACAGATAGGTTAAACAAACAACCCTTTGGAAATTTACTGCCAGGAATCAGATCTATGGCGCAATCACAATCCCTGTGAGGAGGGAGTGAACCAATCTTAGGCTCTTCAAAAATATCACGATAATCAGACAAAAATGCCGGAATCTCAGATGGAATAGATGATGAAATGGACACCATAGGAGTGTCCCCATGAGCCCCCCGACATCCCCAGCTTAACACAGACATAGCCTTCCAGTCAAGGACTGGGTTATGAGACTGTAACCATGGTAATCCAAGCACCAAAACATCATGTAAATTGTACAACACAAGGAAGCGAATCACCTCCTGATGGTCTGGAGTCATACGCATAGTCACTTGCGTCCAGAACTGTGGTTTATTACAAACCAAAGGTGTAGAATCAATACCCTTCAGAGGTATAGGGACTTCCAGAGGCTCTAAATCAAACCCACAGCGCCTGGCAAAGGACCAGTCCATAAGACTCAGAGCGGCGCCAGAGTCCACATAGGCATCCACGGTAATAACTGATAATGAACAAATCAAGGTTACAGACAAAATAAATTTGGACTGTAAAGTGCCAATTGAAATGGACTTGTCAACCTTCCTAGTACGCTTAGAGCATGCTGATATAACATGAGCAGAATCACCACAATAGAAGCATAACCCATTTTTACGCCTATAATTCTGCCGCTCGCTTCTGGACATAACTCTGTCACATTGCATTTTCTCTGGCGTCTCTTCAGAAGATACCGCCAAATGGTGCACGGGTTTGCGCTCCCGCAAACGCCGATCAATCTGAATTGCCATTGTCATGGACTCATTCAGACCTGTAGGCGCAGGGAACCCGACCATAACATCTTTAACGGCATCAGAAAGGCCCTCTCTGAAATTTGCCGCTAAGGCGCACTCATTCCACTGAGTAAGCACAGACCACCTACGAAATTTTTGGCAGTATATCTCCGCTTCATCTTGCCCTTGAGATAGGGCTATCAAAGCTTTTTCAGCTTGAATCTCCAAATTAGGTTCCTCATAAAGCAACCCTAAAGCCAGGAAAAACGCATCCACATTGAGCAACGCAGGATCCCCTGGTGCCAATGAAAATGCCCAATTTTGAGGGTCACCTCGCAGCAAAGAGATTACAATCTTAACCTGCTGGACAGGATCTCCTGAGGAGTGAGGTCTGAGAGAAAGGAATAATTTACAATTATATTTGAAATTCAAAAACCGAGATCTATCTCCGGAAAACACCTCTGGTGTAGGGATTTTAGGTTCAGAAATAGGAGCATGTATAACAAAATCTTGTAAATTTTGAACCTTCGTAGCAAGATTATTTAAACCTGCAGCCAAACTCTGAGGATCCATCTTTAAACAGGTGAGCTCAGAGCCATTCAAGGATTAGAAGGAGAGAAAGGCAAAGGCTGTAATTAAAGCTGAAATACAACAGATCCAACTATGGAACAAGCATAGAGGAAAAAGGGAAAAAAAAAAAAAAATTTACAGACTTCTTTTTTCTCTCCTTTCTTCTGCCAATAAGTTTAACATTGGCCGGTCATACTGTCATGGTTCCCAATGGCAAGGGAACGTAAGAAACATATAAGTAACGAACGAGCTCTCGGGTGATGGAAACTCGAGTTGACCGTGAGCTAAATCTACCACACAACTAACAGTAGCCAGGGAGCATACCTACGGCTTCCTATATGCCACGCGCCAGCCGGAGGACTAACTACGCCTGGTAGAGGAAGAAACAGACCTGGCTTACCTCTAGGGAAATACCCCAAAAGATGATAGCAGCCCCCCACATGTAACAACGGTGAATTAAGAGGAAAAGACATACACAGTATGAAAGTAGATTTAGCAAAGAGAGGTCCACTTACTAGATAGCAGAAGGATACAAAAGAGGACTTCACGGTCAACTGAAAACCCTTTCAAAAACCATCCTGAAATTACTTTAAGACTCCTGTGTCAACTCATGACACAGGAGTGGAAATTTCAGCCCGCAAGAGCTTCCAGCTACAGAGAATTACAAAAACTGCAAACTGGACAAAAGGTACAAAACAAAAGGACAAAGTCCACTTAGCTGATCAGCAGACTAGTAGCAGGAACATGTAACCGAAGGCTCTGGTTACAATGATGACCGGCAAGGAAATGACTGGAGAGCAAGGCTAAATAGGAAACTCCCAAACACTGATGGAAGCAGGTAAACAGAAGAAGCAAAGTGCAAACAAGTCACCAGTACCACCAGCAACCACCAGGGGAGCCCAAAAAGCGGATACACAACAGTACTCTGTCCTATCCTTTCTATCTAGCTAGAAGTGGCCTCCTTTGCTAAATTCTGATTTCAGTCTGTGTATGTTTTTTCCCTCTCCTCTCACAGTCAATATTTGTGGGGGGCTGTCTATCCTTTGGGGATTTTCTCTGAGGCAAGATAGTTTTCCCGTTTCTATCTCTAGGGGTAATTAGTCCTCCGGCTGTGTTGAGATGTCTAGGGAGTGAAAGGTACATTCCACGGCTACTTCTAGTTGCGGTGTTAAGTTCAGGGTCTGCGGTCAGTACAGGTACCACCTTCTCCAGAGTACGTCCCATGCTGCTCTTAGGCCACCAGATCATAACAGGAATGTACCTATCACTCCCTAGACATCTCGACACAGCCGGGGGACTAATTACCCCTAGAGATAGAAAAGGGAAAACTATCTTGCCTCAGAGAAAATCCCCAAAGGATAGACAGCCCCCCACAAATATTGATTGTGAGAGGAGAGGGAAAAAACATACACAGACTGAAATCAGAATTTAGCAAAGGAGGCCACTTCTAGCTAAATAGAAAGGATAGGACAGAGTACTATGTGGTCAGTATTAAAACACTAGAAAATATCCACCACAGAAAATACAAAATCTCCACATCTAACTAAAGATATGGAGGGTATAGCTGCATCTCCAGAGATACCAGCTTGGCTAAACAAATCCTTATACAGACCAAGCTGGACAAGACAAAAACATGGAAAAGAACTGAACAATAAGGCCCACAGCATGTGGACTGCAAAAATCAAGGCCAGAACTTATCTTTGTTGAAATGAACAGCAAAGCAGGAGAGACCAGGCAGGGATGTGAATCCTCCAGGAACAATGGACAACTGGCACTGACTAAAGGGTCAAGCAAGTCTAAATAGCCCAGTCAGAATTGCAAAAAGTGGACACACCTGATGAATGCTGCGATCCAGAGACAGCAGCGCTACCACTTATAACCACCGGAGGGAGCCCAAGAGCAGAATTCACAACAGCCATCCCACTTGTTTTCCATATCATGTTGATGTTTCTATTATGTGTGTTTTGTCTTTTTTTATTAGATTTTAACTTCTAGTTTGTCTCCCTAGATCTCTCCTGCCATATATTATTTATGCTCATCTCCTTCCTTTTATCCACCTACCATCTGCACCGTGAAGATAACTGGACGGCACCTGTACCTGTAATGGCAGCATTGAGAAATGATGTAACGGATGTAATCTCAGAATCACAAGGTTCCATGTGCAATACTATCAATTGAAAATTGGATTCTGAGAATGCCTAACTCTATTCTACTATTGGACTATTAAGAAATTAGGTTTCCAATGGATATTTACTGGACTGAAAACAAGATTACTATATATGATTATACATACCTTGTGGTCTCCGTTGGCGTCCTGGGAGAAAGGTATTCTTGCCTGTGGTCATCCACTTCAAGTCTTTGAGAAGTTAACTTATAGTTAATTTTTAAATATTTACTTTAGTTCACATGTTAAATACCTCACTATTTATTATTTATCTATTTATTTATTTATTTCTTTTATGTTCACCCATCTAGGCTGATTTCCTCTCCATATTATTTACCCATTATAGAGGGTTCACCCACTACACTTTTATTCAGTGTTCCCATTGGATTTCTTTGCCACTTGCACCTCCTTCGTATATGGATATTGTGCATTCCCATTTTAATATAACACACACATTTTCTCATCATAGCAGGTTAGGTTAATTTCACCTTTTTTTTGGCCAACATATAAATATAAATTTACATAACACTTCACTTCTATTTTATTTAATTTTATATTAATGCAGAACACTTATATTTATCCACTTACTCTGTACCTGATGACACATTTCTTTGATTCTTATTATTGTAGTTTAATTCTTCCTTGTTAATCTTTCCCTCATTAGTCAATATTTCATTACGAGTTCTCCTGTAAAATTCTTGCTCCTTTAAATACAGATGTGTCACCGCGTCATTCTCTTTTGCACACACCCCTTTCTTTGTAATTCCTCCTTACCTTGATGGAGATATACATATATCCTCAGGATTTAGCTTGACGCTTGCCCACTTTGGGACCGCCTGGTGACTTCTGGCCCCGCGCATCCGGTGACGTAAGCATTCCATGCCTGCATTCCAAGCGCAAGGATCCGGAAGTCACTGTTTACAGAGAAGTGGCTCAGCGTACTGCGCAAGCGCAACAAACAGCTGAATCGCCGACATACATTACAGCTGTGAGATACACTATTTAAACTCGCTCATCACATCAGTAACACACATGCCCCGTTTGGAAGAAGCCAGGTTTGATGAAACAGCGCCGTCGGAGTTGTAGCTGCGGTACATAAATCCGGGTACACACTGATGTACCGTAAGTACATCTTAAAGGGCCACTGTCACCCCCCCCCAGCCATTCTAAACTAAAAGAGCCACCTTGTGCAGCAGTAATGCTGCAGTCTAACAAGGTGGCTCTTTTAGTTTTTGATTCATTTATTACCTCAATAAAGCGTTTTAAAAATTGGCCACAAATACCAGATATTGTACCTGGAGGCGGTCCGAATCGTCCTCTATCAATCTCCCAACTGCCGTCACTCTTCTCTTCAGGGGCGATGGTCGCCGCCCCCTTCGTGCTGTTGCTTCTTAAATCCGGCGCCTGCGCTGTGCGTGCCTGCCTGGGGCAGGCGCAGTCTTCATTGTCAGTCACAGCTCAGACGCAGGGTGCCTGACTGCGCCTGTGCGGGCAGTGCGGCCACCCTGTTCCTGAATCCCCGCCCCGCACTGTGTTATTCATTATGCACAGTGCGGGGCTGGGGTTCCTGGGCATGCGCACTGCGCTTGTCAGACGCTCCCCCGGTCCCCCGCCTTCCAGCGTTGTTCTTTGTGGCTGTTCAAAACGTTGGCAATGAAACCTGTATATTCCGGCAATGCTGGAAGGCGGGGGAGCGTCTGACAAGCGCAGTGCGCATGCCCAGGAACCCCAGCCCCGCACTGTGCATAATGAATAACACAGTGCGGGCCCCAGGCAGGCACGCACAGCGCAGGCGCCGGATTTAAGAAGCAACAGCGCTCAGGGGGCGGCGACCATCGCCCCTGAAGAGAAGAGTGACGGCAGTTGGAAGATTGATAGAGGACGATTCGGACCTCCTCCTGGTACAATATCTGGTATTTGTGGCCAATTTTTAAAACGCTTTATTGAGGTAATAAATGAATCAAAAACTAAAAGAGCCACCTTGTTAGACTGCAGCATTACTGCTGCACAAGGTGGCTCTTTTAGTTTAGAACGGCTGGAGGGGGGGGTGACAGTGGCCCTTTAATTTAATTGATTGCTTGCAGTGCGCGGTTAGTTTACAGACACCTCCCTTTATAACTCCACTCAACAGCACAGCACATTGCAATTTGTCTTCAGTCTATATTGACCATACACTGAGACTGATCAGGCACACCTGTCACTTTGATTACACTGTAGCTAAGTTCTTTCAGTGCTGCCAAGCCCCCAGCTTTTTTGCTATTGTGTACCTTGCAACCTCATTCTAAGGGCTCCTTTTCACTTGCGAGACATACATCCGTGTCTCGCAGGTTAAAACCCTCCTCTGGCGCAGGCACTTGGGAGCGGAGCGTGCAGCTCCATTTGTTGCTGTGCGGCCGCACGCTCCGCTCTGGAGTGCAGGCGCCAGAGGAGGGTTTTAACCTGCGAGACACGGATGTATGTCTCGCAAGTGAAAAGGAGCCCTAAGGGTAAGTTCACACAGGGCGTTTTTGCTGCGTTTTTTTTCTGCAGCAAAACCTGATCATATTGGCAGGAAAGAAGCTGCGCCAAAAATGCAGGTTTAGGTGCGTATTTTGGTGAGTTTTTTGTCATGTTTTTGATGCATTTTTTTCATGCGTTTTGTTTCTCCTTGTGCATGCCAATAAAGTTGAGTGCGCACAGAGAAAAAACAACAACTTCATGTAGATAGAATGAATAGATAGATTGATAGAATAGATAGATTGATAGAATAGATAGAATAGATAGATTGATAGAATAGATTGATAGAATAGGTAGAATAGATCGATAGATTACCTGCAGTAACCTCTTCATTGGCATTTTCCCACGGTCCAGAGGTTACCTCAGGTCAGGGTGTGAGAGAGCGCAGGCTCGGTGACGTCACCGCTCGTTACTTAGCCTGCGCCCGCTGCGTCTCATTCATTCCCCAGTAGCTTACAGCCAGGAGCGGTCGCATTAGCAGTGCTCCCGGTTGTAAGCTTTATCTCCCCCAGATACTGCGCGGGACACTCGTTATATTGGACTGCGACAGATAAGGGAGTATACTTTTGGTTTATTATTTTATTTTTATTTCAGAAGATCGATGGCTTTGCTTGGAATGGCAGAATAATAAAATGGTAAAACTGTGTGGTGTTTTATTTCATTAAAAGACTTTTTTTCTGCATGTGTGTGTTTATTTAACCCTTTAAATACTATAGGATTAGTAATGGACGGGTGTCTTATTTCCACCTCTCCATTACTAAGCCGGCTTAATGTCACCTTACAATAGGAAGGTGAAATTAACACCTAATTACCGCGCTTGCCATCGCTACAGGGCAAGTGGGAAGACCAGGCAACGCGCCAGAATTGGCGCATCTAATAGATGCGTCTTTTCTGGGCAGCTGCGGGCTGCTATTTTTAGGCTGGGGGGGCCTATATCAATGGCCCCTTACCAGCCTGAGAGTACCAGCCCTCAGCTGTGAGCTTTAGCAAGGCTAGTTGTCAAAAATGGGGGGACCCCAAGCTTTTTTTAAATTATTTATTTAAATAATTACAAAAAAAGAGTGAGGACCTCTCTATTCTTGATAACTAGCCTTGCTGAAGCCAACATCTGGGGGTTGCAGCACCCAGCTGTGCGGTTTGTCTGGCTGGTTATGAAAAATAGGTGGGAACCCACATCGTTTTTTTTATTATTTATTTAAAGCGCGGGAGCGGCAGATGAGTACTCCCATCCGAAGCTCCTGCTCTCACTGTAATTAGCGGCTGTAGGTGTCAGATGATGGGAGCAGTAGTCCCATCAGCTGAGACCAGTGACCGGTGGTGAAGTTTATACCTCCGATCACAGCTGAGCGGTCCCGCTGTCTTCTGACAGCGTGGGAACCGTGGCCCTCTGACCGGCGGGGATGATTTCCACGCTGATCAGTAGCAGTGTTTGCCACGCTGTCATGCATATGACAGTGTGTCAAACACTGTATTGTCGGCCCCCCCATTCAAGTGAATGGGGTTCTGGTCCGCTCTGCTGTATGACAGGCTGCATGGATGCACCATGCAGCCTGCCATCTAGATGTAGCAGAGCTGAGTGTAACATCACATCCGGCTGTCCTTGACTTTTCTGCAGCAAATACGCTGCAAGAAAAGTCAACCTGTGTATTTGCAGTGTTTTTTCACCATCCATTCAAGTCAATGGGTGGAAACCGCTGAAAGAAGTGACATGTTCTATGTCCAAAAAACGCAGCAAAGCACAAAATTCTGATCACACAAAAACCAATGTGTGTGCATGAGATTTCTGAAATCTCATAGGCTTTTTTGGTACTGTAAAAAGCAGCTGAAAATTAGCATAAAAAAGCAGCAAAAAAACGCAGCAAAAACGCCCTGTGTGAACTAACCCTTATCCTTATGGTTAAACTTTTAAATGTAACCCTTTTAAAATAATTACAATAAAATATTTTATTTTATGAATATCCATGTGTATGCCTCACTATCCTTCTAAAACCAGTATTTGGGATTTTTGTTTGAGCATATCAAATTTTGAGGTTGGATTATATATTGTCTGGACTTACAGTATGTCAAAAGTTTCAGGTACCCTGGTAGACCTTCCAGATTTGCAATACATACTTGCACAGAGCTTAGATATTTCTGATGACATTTGTGACTTAGCGGTCTTTTGTCAATCTCAAAAATTTGAATGGATTTTGTCAGACTAACTGACCCAAATCCTAATTTCCAAACTAGTTCAGAATCAATAAATTTATCTGCAGACCCACAGTCAATGAAAGCCAACACTGGCAACGCCCGGTTCTTGAAAGACAAAACAATTTTGAGCAGTATTTTATCTGAGGAAAAAGGGGTACCTGGAAGTCTGGTTGACCTCCACAACTATCATCCAGACTTAGACATGCTCCCTATGGCTTACATGCTTGAGGACGAGTTGAACAATCCTTTAAAAAATGTCCTGCAAGACGACAGCAGCAACAGAGTCCAAGATCATGTCTTTGTTTTTCTCCATGGCAAGAAAACTAAAGGCCGCATCATTCCAAAGAACCTCAGTGGACCACTGTCAGAATTCAGTACAGTAGTCCTCAGGGGTGCAGCTCCCCTGTGTCAGATTCATGATTCTAGCCTCAGCAACCTGGATTCTGTCGGTTCATCAAAGATAACCCTAATGCATCAAAAAAGGCGTCAACTGAAGACCATTGAGGAGTTTGTGAGGACAAGTAAAGTGCCCAAGTCGGGGGCCCCCCTCATAACAGAGATATAACTATTCCCACCCGCTGGGACTCATCGCCTAAAGACTGGAGCAAAGAACAACCTACAACTTTCCCTGAACACTCTCTAAACTGGTTTCTCTCCCCGGAAAATGTATCAGGAAGGGCTACTACTGGTTCGTGGGAGACCAGCTGAACATCATAGGGTGCAGACATTGCAGTCTCCGCTAGCAGTGAAGGGCTGGATTTAGTTTTCATCAAACTAGTTATCTGACCCTGCAACTGGAAGTGTGATGATCCCAGACTCTGGCATTCCTTTGCCAGATCCTGCATCATCTGAGTAAAATTTGCCATATGGTCGCAAAGTGTGTGAACAGGCTTCATACTGGTGAGAAAAACACAACAAGAAAAATGCAATGCTAGTTGTAATGTGACGCTGAGTCACTACTCACGGGCAAGTCATGAGACAAAGTGGTCAGGAGGTCCAGGGTCAGATACCAGGAGGACTCAAAGTGCAGTGCGGTAAGTGAAAATCGCAGTCAGGAAAAAGTTCCGGGGTCAAATGCCAGGAGGGTATGGCAAAACCAGAGAGTAAAACAAAAGGATAGTCAGAGGTTAATTCCAGTGTCAGAAACCTAAAGTCAGAGAGCGTCAAAAGCAGAAGGGGGAATCCACAAGAGAAGTCATGACAAATCCAATGTCCGGTAACTGGGTTAGAGGAAAGAGATACAGAGCTAAGCAAATGCATCCAGCTAAGGCAAAAGTACAACTGGCACTAACTACTAACAGTTAGCAAGCTAAATACCTTGCAAATGATTAAATATGGGAGGCACCTGAGGAAATTCCGGCAGACTAAACCAGATAGAGCATCAGGGCTGTCAATCAAAATGTTGACAGCCCACCACTCCCCAGAATCCCATTGGATGACTGGACTGTCACTTACACAACCAACAGTCCATCAAAATCCATATTCCATAGGGCAGCTCAGCTGTTGCTCAGAGTTCCTAGGTGACGGTCAGTTATGAAACCGTGACAGTAAGCGAGACCTCCGCGAAGTCACCATTCTTCATTGTTTATGGTCACCAGCCTGGTATTCCCCTTCCAGTGTCGACGGCTTATGGTGTTCCTGCAGCTGATGCTCTCACTGAAGAATTTTCCAGGGTCTGGAGGGATACCAAAGTCACTTTGGAGAGGTCCACTGAACGAATGAAAAGGCATGCCAACAAGAGATGTCTGGATCCACCGACCTTCCTGCCTGGAGATAAGGTGTGGCCCTCGTTGAAACATATCCGTCTGAAGATGTCATCTTACAAGTTGGATCCCCGCTTCATTGGTCCGTTCGAAGTCCTAAAAGAAGATCAATGCAGTATTTTACAAATTGAAGCTCCAATCTTCATTACACATGTCCATCTACTTCCGTGGATATTTCTCCTCAAGCCTGTCATCTTAAGTTCCTACTTTGAGGATACTAGTACCACTCCTGTGCCAGATAGCGCTGAAGATGTCTTTGAGGTTGATAACATCTTGACCATGCAAAAGGTTTGAGGAAGTACCTATTTTCTTGCGGACTGGAAGGGGTTCGGTCCCGAAGAGAGGTCATAGGCACTGAAGGAGAATATCCATGCTCCACTTCTTCTGGCAAGAGTCCTGGCAGGCTTGAATAAGAGGGGGCATAATTGTATGGTACTGTAGCACCTCTGTCAGCTTCTCTCCAGAGATGGTGAGATACTCACCAACCCGGCTGCTCTACTGCTTCTGTTATGGAAAATTGGTTTGGATAAATCTATCCCTGTGTGTGCCCCTATGCGTATCACCCACAGCTTCCTCGGGCTTCCTTCATGCGGGCCTTCCGAGGAAGTTGTGGGCGAAACGCGCGTAGGGGCATGTGTCGGCATTAATGGAGAAGGAGAGGGGTAAGACTTTACCATGGGACTAATTGTCCTTACTGGATGTGTGAGACTTTGGGTCACTGGACCATGGGGTTTATCCTCGTTATATTTGTGCAATAGTGGATCCTTGTAGTGGCTTGGGTAGTTATTGTGCACTGGCAATTTATGTTGTTGCAATAAGTGACTACTGGGATTCAATCTAGTTGGAACCCATGCCTTTCCCTCCTCCATGATGCGATACTTAGCGTTTTTTGGTGCACCATTATCTAATATTCAAACAACTCTGTATGATTATATCATTGGAATATTATTGGATCATATTTTGTTTGTCTAGTGTTTAATAAATATACTTTTTTATTGTGATTTTGTGAGTTGCTATACTTCACTTCTTGTGGTGGGTATGGTTTTATAATTGCATATAGAAAGGGGGTGGTTAGGGGTGGTTAGTTAATTACCATACTGTCAAGCTCCTCTGTTATTGGTTATCTAAATATATATGGAACTAGATGGCAGCCCGATTCTAAAGAATCGGGAGTCTAGAATCCGTATATACTTTATTTATTCAAATGTAAGAATAATACAATTAATAAATAATAGTAAGAAAGAACAAAAAATGGCTGCACTCACCAGCTCTTGACAATTCTTGACAGTACGGCACATTTCTGATTGGTCGCTCGCGGCAGGCGGCAACCAATCAGAAAAGTGCCGCGCACCACGAAGGCATATATCTTTGTCCACCCTGAGCGGGTGTAGGACGCTGGTGACGTCACTTATCTCCGGACATTATCTCCGGACAAAGCCACGGAAGTTGGCACAAATTGCCGGAAGTAGTATTCTAGGCAATTATATATTAGATTTTAATGTTAGCAGTGTTTACCTTTGAACGTTTATATTGTATTGTCCTGTCACCAGCCATGTGTACGATTATCGGCCGAAAGCCTCTCTGGAACCAATAATCACCCCATGTAAAGGTATCTTTATAAGTTGAAGATTCAGAATACTATGACTTTTATCATATCCTGAACAGTCAAGTTTTTTATGAACCGTTAAGGTTTTCTGGTTGAAGTAAAAAAAACTCTGAGTGTTTACAGTTTGAAACCATAAAATGTTGAAAAATTATGTCATTCTTGAGTATATCACTCAGTGGTGCTCATAAACGTGTCAAATTTGATCTATAATATACTTTAATATACGTTACTTTAATCTTTAATATACTTAAGAACAGGGCCCCAGACATCACACAGGGGGTCTGAAACACCGCACAGTGGTCCAAAATATCGCTGTGCTCTGCCTGGGGCCCCATATGCTGCCTGGGGCCCCTGTGCTCTGCCTGGGGCCCCATGTTCTGCCTGGGGCCCCTGTGCTCTGCCTGGGGCCACTGTGCTCTGCCTGGGGCCCCATATGCTGCCTGGGGCCCCTGTGCTCTGCCTGGGGCCCCATAGGCTGCCTGGGGCCCCTGTGCTCTACCTGGGACCACTGTGCTCTGCCTGGGGCCCCATATGCTGCCTGGGGCCCCTGTGCTCTGCCTGGGGCCCCTGTGCTCTGCCTGGGGCCCCATGTTCTGCCTGGGGCCACTGTGCTCTGCCTGGGGCCCCATATGCTGCCTGGGGCCCCTGTGCTCTGCCTGGGGCCACTGTGCTCTGCCTGGGGCCACTGTGCTCTGCCTGGGGCCCCATATGCTGCCTGGGGCCACTGTGCTCTGCCTGGGGCCCCATATGCTGCCTGGGGCCCCTGTGCTCTGCCTGGGGCCCCATATGCTGCCTGGGGCCCCTGTGCTCTGCCTGGGGCCCCTGTGCTCTGCCTGGGGCCCCATGTTCTGCCTGGGGCCCCTGTGCTCTGCCTGGGGCCACTGTGCTCTGCCTGGGGCCCCATATGCTGCCTGGGGCCCCTGTGCTCTGCCTGGGGCCCCTGTGCTCTGCCTGGGGCCCCATATGCTGCCTGGGGCCCCTGTGCTCTGCCTGGGGCCCCTGTGCTCTGCCTGGAGCCCCATGTTCTGCCTGGGGCCGCTGTGCTCTGCCTGGGGCCACTGTGCTCTGCCTGGGGCCCCATATGCTGCCTGGGGCCCCTGTGCTCTGCCTGGGGCCCCATATGCTGCCTGGGGCCCCTGTGCTCTGCCTGGGGCCACTGTGCTCTGCCTGGGGCCCCATAGGCTGCCTGGGGCCCCTGTGCTCTGCCTGGGACCACTGTGCTCTGCCTGGGGCCCCATACGCTGCCTGGGGCCCCTGTGCTCTGCCTGGGGCCACTGTGCTCTGCCTGGGGCCCCATATGCTGCCTGGGGCCCCTGTACTCTGCCTGGGTGTAGGACACTGGTGACGTCACTTATCTCCGGACATTATCTCCGGACATTAGCTCCGGACATTATCTCCGGACATTAGCTCCGGACATTATCTCCGGACATTATCTCCGGACAAAGCCACGGAAGTTGGCAAAAATTGCAGGAAGTAGTATTCTAGGCAATTATATATTAGATGGGCATTTCCTGAAGGAAATACATGGTGCTTGAACAGCGCTACCAGCTTTACAGCAGCACTTTTCACACACGGGACTGGGGGGCGCGCTTACTTTTGCACCCGGGGCCGGGAGCGGGCTTACTTTTGCACCCGGGGGCGCACTTACTTTTGCACCCGGAGGCGCACTTACTTTTGCACCCGGGGGCGCACTTACTTTTGCACCCGGGGGCGCACTTACTTTTGCACCCGGGGGCGCACTTACTTTTGCACCCGGGGGCGCACTTACTTTTGCACCCAGGGCGCACTTACTTTTGGGGCCGCACTTACTTTTGGTGGGCGGGGCTCCTCGGCCTCCGATTTGGTTGGTGGGGCCCCTCGTCCTCCGATTTGGTGGGTGGGGACCCTCGGCCTCCGATTTGGTGGGCGGGGACCGGCCTCCGATTTGGTGGGCGGGGACCCTCGGCCTCCGATTTGGTGGGCGGGGACCCTCGACCTCCGATTTGGTGGGCGGGGACCCTCGGCCTCTGCTTTGGTGGGCGGGGCCCCTCGGCCTCCGATTTGGTGGGCGGGGTCCCTCTGCCTCCGATTTGGTGGACGGGGACCCTCGGCCTCCGCTTTGGTTGGCGGGGCCCCACGGCCTCCGATTTGGTGGGCAGGGTCCCTCTGCCTCCGCTTTGGTGGGCGGGGCCGCTCGGCCTTCGATTTGGTGGGCGGGGCTCCTCGGCCTCTGATTTGGTTGGTGGGGCCCCTCGGCCTCCGATTTGGTGGGTGGGGCCTCTTATCCTCCGATTTGGTGGGCGGGGACCCTCGGCCTCCGATTTGGTGGGCGGGGCCCCTCGGCCTCCGATTTGGTGGGCGGGGCCCCTCGGCCTCCGATTTGGTTGGCGGGGCCCCTCGGCCTCCGATTTGGTGGGCAGGGACCCTCGGCCTCCGATTTGGTGGGCGGGGCCCCTCGGCCTCTGATTTGGTTGGTGGGGCCCCTCGGCCTCCGATTTGGTGGGCGGGGACCCTCGGCCTCCGATTTGGTGGGCGGGGACCCTCGGCCTCCGATTTGGTGGGCGGGGCCCATCGGCCTCCGATTTGGTGGGTGGGGACCCTCGGCCTCCGATTTGGTGGGCGGGGACCCTCGGCCTCCGATGTGGTGGGCGGGGCCCCTCGGCCTCTGCTTTGGTGGGTGGGGCCGGGCCCCTCAGCCTCCGCTTTGGTGGGCGGGGCCGCTCGGCCTTCGATTTGGTGGGCGGGGCTCCTCGGCCTCCGATTTGGTTGGCGGGGCCCCTCGGCCTCCGATTTGGTTGGCGGAGCCCCTCGGCCTCCGATTTGGTGGGCGGGGACTCTCGGCCTCCGATTTGGTGGGCGGGGACCCTCGGCCTCCGATTTGGTGGGCGGGGACCCTCGGCCTCCGATTTGGTGGGCAGGGACCCTCGGCCTCCGATTTGGTGGTCGGGGCCCCTCGGCCTCCGCTTTGGTGGGTGGGGCCCCTCGGCCTCCGATTTGGTGGGCGGGGTCCCTCTGCCTCCGATTTGGTGTGCGGGGACCCTCGGCCTCCGCTTTGGTGGGCGGGGACCCTCGGCCTCCGATTTGGTGGGCGGGGACCGGCCTCCGATTTGGTGGGCGGGGACCCTCGGCCTCCGATTTGGTGGGCGGGGACCCTCGACCTCCGATTTGGTGGGCGGGGACCCTCGGCCTCTGCTTTGGTGGGCGGGGCCCCTCGGCCTCCGATTTGGTGGGCGGGGTCCCTCTGCCTCCGATTTGGTGGACGGGGACCCTCGGCCTCCGCTTTGGTTGGCGGGGCCCCACGGCCTCCGATTTGGTGGGCAGGGTCCCTCTGCCTCCGCTTTGGTGGGCGGGGCCGCTCGGCCTTCGATTTGGTGGGCGGGGCTCCTCGGCCTCTGATTTGGTTGGTGGGGCCCCTCGGCCTCCGATTTGGTGGGTGGGGCCTCTTATCCTCCGATTTGGTGGGCGGGGCCCCTCGGCCTCCGATTTGGTGGGCGGGGCCCCTCGGCCTCCGATTTGGTGGGTGGGGCCCCTCGGCCTCCGATTTGGTTGGCGGGGCCCCTCGGCCTCCGATTTGGTGGGCAGGGACCCTCGGCCTCCGATTTGGTGGGCGGGGCCCCTCGGCCTCTGATTTGGTTGGTGGGGCCCCTCGGCCTCCGATTTGGTGGGCGGGGACCCTCGGCCTCCGATTTGGTGGGCGGGGACCCTCGGCCTCCGATTTGGTGGGCGGGGCCCATCGGCCTCCGATTTGGTGGGTGGGGACCCTCGGCCTCCGATTTGGTGGGCGGGGCCCCTCGGCCTCCGATGTGGTGGGCGGGGCCCCTCGGCCTCCGCTTTGGTGGGCGGGGCCGGGCCCCTCAGCCTCCGCTTTGGTGGGCGGGGCCGCTCGGCCTTCGATTTGGTGGGCGGGGCTCCTCGGCCTCTGATTTGGTTGGCGGGGCCCCTCGGCCTCCGATTTGGTTGGCGGAGCCCCTCGGCCTCCGATTTGGTGGGCGGGGACTCTCGGCCTCCGATTTGGTGGGCGGGGACCCTCGGCCTCCGATTTGGTGGGCGGGGACCCTCGGCCTCCGATTTGGTGGGCAGGGACCCTCGGCCTCCGATTTGGTGGTCGGGGCCCCTCGGCCTCCGCTTTGGTGGGTGGGGCCCCTCGGCCTCCGATTTGGTGGGCGGGGTCCCTCTGCCTCCGATTTGGTGTGCGGGGACCCTCGGCCTCCGCTTTGGTGGGCGGGGCCCCTCGGCCTTCGATTTGGTGGGCGGGGCCCCTCGGCCTCCGATTTGGTTGGTGTGGACCCTCGGCCTCCGATTTGGTGGGCGGGGACCCTCGGCCTCCGATTTGGTGGGCGGGGACCCTCGGCCTCCGATTTGGTGGGCGGGGACCCTCGGCCTCCGATTTGGTGGGCGGGGCCCATCGGCCTCCGATGTGGTGGGCGGGGCCCCTCGGCCTCAGATTTGGTGGGCGGGGACCCCTGGCCTCCGATTTGGTGGGCGGGGCCCCTTGGCCTCCGATTTGGTGGGCGGGGACCCTCGGCCTCCAATTTGGTGGGCGGGGACCCTCGGCCTCCGATTTGGTGGGCGGGGACCCTCGGCCTCCGATTTGGTGGGCGGGGACCTTCGGCCTCCGATTTGGTTGGCGGGGCCCCTCAGCCTCCGATTTGGTGGGCGGGGACTCTCGGCCTCCGATTTGGTGGTTGGGGACCCTCGGCCTCCGCTTTGGTGGGCGGGGCCCCTCGACCTCCGATTTGGTTGGCGGGGCCCCTCGGCCTCCGATTTGGTTGGCGGAGCCCCTCGGCCTCCGATTTGGTGGACGGGGACTCTCGGCCTCCGATTTGGTGGGCGGGGACCCTCGGCCTCCGATTTGGTGGGCGGGGACCCTCGGCCTCCGATTTGGTGGGCAGGGACCCTCGGCCTCCGATTTGGTGGTCGGGGCCCCTCGGCCTCCGCTTTGGTGGGTGGGGCCCCCCGGCCTCCGATTTGGTGGGCGGGGTCCCTCTGCCTCCGATTTGGTGTGCGGGGACCCTCGGCCTCCGCTTTGGTGGGCGGGGCCCCTCGGCCTTCGATTTGGTGGGTGGGGCCCCTCGGCCTCCGATTTGGTTGGTGTGGACCCTCGGCCTCCGATTTGGTGTGCGGGGACCCTCGGCCTCCGATTTGGTGGGCGGGGACCCTCGGCCTCCGATTTGGTGGGCGGGGACCCTCGGCCTCCGATTTGGTTGGCGGGGCCCCTCAGCCTCCGATTTGGTGGGCGGGGACTCTCGGCCTCCGATTTGGTGGGCGGGGACCCTCGGCCTCCGATTTGGTGGGCGGGGACCCTCGGCCTCCGATTTGGTGGGCAGGGACCCTCGGCCTCCGATTTGGTGGTCGGGGACCCTCGGCCTCCGCTTTGGTGGGCGGGGCCCCTCGGGCCTCCGATTTGGTGGGCGGGGTCCCTCTGCCTCCGATTTGGTGTGCGGGGACCCTCGGCCTCCGCTTTGGTGGGCAGGGCCCCTCGGCCTTCGATTTGGTGGGCGGGGATCCTCAGCCTCCGATTTGGTTGGTGTGGACCCTCGGCCTCCGATTTGGTGGGCGGGGACCCTCGGCCTCCGATTTGGTGGTGGGGACCCTCGGCATCCGATTTGGTGGGCGGGGATCCTCAGCCTCCGATTTGGTTGGTGTGGACCCTCGGCCTCCGATTTGGTGGGCGGGGACCCTCGGCCTCCGATTTGGTGGTGGGGACCCTCGGCATCCGATTTGGTGGGCAGGGACCCTCGGCCTCCGATTTGGTGGGCGGGGCCCATCGGCCTCCGATGTGGTGGGCGGGGCCCCTCGGCCTCCGATTTGGTGGGCGGGGACCCTCGGCCTCCGATTTGGTGGGCGGGGACCCTCGGCCTCCGATTTGGTAGGCGGGGCCCCTCGGCCTCCGATTTGGTGGGCGGGGACCCTCGGCCTCCGATTTGGTAGGCGGGGCCCCTCGGCCTCCGATTTGGTGGACGGGGACCCTCGGCCTCCGATTTGGTAGGCGGGGCCCCTCGGCCTCCGATTTGGTGGGCGGGGACCCTCGGCCTCCGCTTTGGTGGGCGGGGCCCCTCGGCCTTCGATTTGGTGGGCGGGGCCGCTCGGCCTTCGATTTGGTGGGCGGGGACCCTCGGCCTCCGATTTGGTGGGCGGGGACCCTCGGCCTCCGATTTGGTAGGCGGGGCCCCTCGGCCTCCGATTTGGTGGGCGGGGACCCTCGGCCTCCGATTTGGTAGGCGGGGCCCCTCGGCCTCCGATTTGGTGGACGGGGACCCTCAGCCTCCGATTTGGTAGGCGGGGCCCCTCGGCCTCCGATTTGGTGGGCGGGGACCCTCGGCCTCCGCTTTGGTGGACGGGGCCCCTCGGCCTTCGATTTGGTGGGCGGGGCCGCTCGGCCTTCGATTTGGTGGGCGGGGCTCCTCGGCCTCCGATTTGGTTGGCGGGGCCCCTCGACCTCCGATTTGGTTGGCGGGGCCCCTCGGCCTCCGATTTGGTGGGCGGGGACTCTCGGCCTCCGATTTGGTGGGCGGGGACCCTCGGCCTCCGATTTGGTGGGCGGGGACCCTCGGCCTCCGATTTGGTTGGCAGGGACCCTCGGCCTCCGATTTGGTGGTCGGGGACCCTCGGCCTCCGATTTGGTGGGCGGGGTCCCTCTGCCTCCGATTTGGTGTGCGGGGACCCTCGGCCTCCGCTTTGGTGGGCGGGGCCCCTCGGCCTTCGATTTGGTGGGCGGGGCCCCTCAGCCTCCGATTTGGTTGGTGTGGACCCTCGGCCTCCGATTTGGTGGGCGGGGACCCTCGGCCTCCGATTTGGTGGGCGGGGACCCTCGGCCTCCGATTTGGTGGGCAGGGACCCTCGGCCTCCGCTTTGGTGGGCGGGGCCCCTCGGCCTCCAATTTGGTGGGCGGAGTACCTCTGCCTCCGATTTGGTGTGCGGGGACCCTCGGCCTCCGCTTTGGTGGGCGGGGACCCTCGGCCTTCGATTTGGTGGGCGGGGCCCCTCAGCCTCCGATTTGGTTGGTGTGGACCCTCGGCCTCCGATTTGGTGGGTGGGGACCCTCGGCCTCCGATTTGGTGGGCGGGGACCCTCGGCCTCCGATTTGGTGGGCAGGGACCCTCGGCCTCCGATTTGGTGGTCGGGGACCCTCGGCCTCCGCTTTGGTGGGCGGGGCCCCTCGGCCTCCGATTTGGTGGGCGGGGTCCCTCTTCCTCCGATTTGGTGTGCGGGGACCCTCGGCCTCCGCTTTGGTGGGCGGGGCCCCTCGGCCTTCGATTTGGTGGGCGGGGCCCCTCAGCCTCCGATTTGGTTGGTGTGGACCCTCGGCCTCCGATTTGGTGGGCGGGGACCCTCGGCCTCCGATTTGGTGGGCGGGGACCCTCGGCCTCCGATTTGGTGGGCGGGGACCCTCGGCCTCCGATTTGGTGGGCGGGGCCCATCGGCCTCCGATGTGGTGGGCGGGGACCCTCGGCCTCCGATTTGGTGGTCGGGGACCCTCGGCCTCCGCTTTGGTGGGCGGGGCCCCTCGGCCTCCGATTTGGTGGGCGGGGTCCCTCTTCCTCCGATTTGGTGTGCGGGGACCCTCGGCCTCCGCTTTGGTGGGCGGGGCCCCTCGGCCTTCGATTTGGTGGGCGGGGCCCCTCAGCCTCCGATTTGGTTGGTGTGGACCCTCGGCCTCCGATTTGGTGGGCGGGGACCCTCGGCCTCCGATTTGGTGGGCGGGGACCCTCGGCCTCCGATTTGGTGGGCGGGGACCCTCGGCCTCCGATTTGGTGGGCGGGGCCCCTCGGCCTCCAATTTGGTTGGTGGGGCCCCTCGGCCTCCGATTTGGTGGGCGGGGACCTTCGGCCTCCGATTTGGTGGGCGGGGACCCTCGGCCTCCAATTTGGTGGGCGGGGACCCTCGGCCTCCGATTTGGTGGGCGGGGACCCTCGGCCTCCGATTTGGTGGGTGGGGACCCTCGGCCTCCGATTTGGTGGGCGGGGCCCCTCGGCCTCCGATGTGGTGGGCGGGGACCCTCGGCCTCCGCTTTGGTGGGCGGGGCCAGGCCCCTCGGCCTCCGCTTTGGTGGGCGGGGCCGCTCGGCCTTCGATTTGGTGGGCGGGGCTCCTCGGCCTCCGATTTGGTTGGCGGGGCCCCTCGGCCTCCGATTTGGTGGGCGGGGACTCTCGGCCTCCGATTTGGTGGGTGGGGACCCTCGGCCTCCGATTTGGTGGGCGGGGACCCTCGGCCTCCGATTTGGTGGGCAGGGACCCTCGGCCTCCGATTTGTTGGTCGGGGACCCTCGGCCTCCGCTTTGGTGGGCGGGGCCCCTCGGCCTCCGATTTGGTGGGCGGGGTCCCTCTGCCTCCGATTTGGTGTGCGGGGACCCTCGGCCTCCGCTTTGGTGGGCGGGGCCCCTCGGCCTTCGATTTGGTGGGCGGGGCCCCTCGGCCTCCGATTTGGTTGTTGTGGACCCTCGGCCTCCGATTTGGTGGGCGGGGACCCTCGGCCTCCGATTTGGTGGGCGGGGACCCTCGGCCTCCGATTTGGTGGGCGGGGACCCTCGGCCTCCGATTTGGTGGGCGGGGCCCCTCGGCCTCCAATTTGGTTGGTGGGGCCCCTCGGCCTCCGATTTGGTGGGCGGGGACCTTCGGCCTCCGATTTGGTGGGCGGGGACCCTCGGCCTCCAATTTGGTGGGCGGGGACCCTCGGCCTCCGATTTGGTGGTCGGGGACCCTCGGCCTCCGAATTGGTGGGTGGGGACCCTCGGCCTCCGATTTGGTGGGCGGGGCCCCTCGGCCTCCGATGTGGTGGGCGGGGCCCCTCGGCCTCCGCTTTGGTGGGCGGGGCCAGGCCCCTCGGCCTCCGCTTTGGTGGGCGGGGCCGCTCGGCCTTCGATTTGGTGGGCGGGGCTCCTCGGCCTCCGATTTGGTTGGCGGGGCCCCTCGGCCTCCGATTTGGTGGGCGGGGACTCTCGGCCTCCGATTTGGTGGGTGGGGACCCTCGGCCTCCGATTTGGTGGGCGGGGACCCTCGGCCTCCGATTTGGTGGGCAGGGACCCTCGGCCTCCGATTTGTTGGTCGGGGACCCTCGGCCTCCGCTTTGGTGGGCGGGGCCCCTCGGCCTCCGATTTGGTGGGCGGGGTCCCTCTGCCTCCGATTTGGTGTGCGGGGACCCTCGGCCTCCGCTTTGGTGGGCGGGGCCCCTCGGCCTTCGATTTGGTGGGCGGGGCCCCTCGGCCTCCGATTTGGTTGTTGTGGACCCTCGGCCTCCGATTTGGTGGGCGGGGACCCTCGGCCTCCGATTTGGTGGGCGGGGACCCTCAGCCTCCGATTTGGTGGGCGGGGACCCTCGGCCTCCGATTTGCTGGGAGGGGCCCATCGGCCTCCGATGTGGTGGGCGGGGCCCCTCGGCCTCCGATTTGGTGGGCGGGGACCCCCGGCCTCCGATTTGGTGGGCGGGGCCCCTCGGCCTCCGATTTGGTGGGCGGGGACCCTCGGCCTCCGATTTGGTAGGCGGGGCCACTCGGCCTCCGATTTGGTGGGCGGGGACCCTCGGCCTCCGATTTGGTGGGCGGGGACCCTCGGCCTCCGATTTGGTGGGCGGGGCCCCTCGGCCTCCGATTTGGTGGGCGGGGCCCCTCGGCCTCCGATGTGGTCGGGGCCCCTCGGCCTCCGCTTTGGTGGGCGGGGCCGGGCCCCTCGGCCTCCGCTTTGGTGGGCGGGGCCGCTCGGCCTTCGATTTGTTGGGCGGGGCTCCTCGGCCTCCGATTTGGTTGGCGGGGCCCCTCGGCCTCCGATTTGGTTGGCGGGGCCCCTTATCCTCCGATTTGGTGGGCGGGGACTCTCGGCCTCCGATTTGGTGGGCGGGGACCCTCGGCCTCCGATTTGGTGGGCGGGGCCCCTCGGCCTCCGATTTGGTTGGCGGGGCCCCTCGGCCTCCGATTTGGTGGGCGGGGACCCTCGGCCTCCGATTTGGTGGGCGGGGCCCCACGGCCTCCGATTTGGTGGGCGGGGACCCTCGGCCTCCAATTTGGTGGGCGGGGACCCTCGGCCTCCGATTTGGTGGGCGGGGACCCTCGGCCTCCGATTTGGTGGGCGGGGACCCTCGGCCTCCGATTTGGTGGGCGGGGCCCCTCAGCCTCTGATGTGGTGGGCGGGGACCCTCGGCCTCCGCTTTGGTGGGCGGGGCCAGGCCCCTCGGCCTCCGCTTTGGTGGGCGGGGCCGCTCGGGCTTCGATTTGGTGGGCGGGGCTCCTCGGCCTCCGATTTGGTTGGCGAAGCCCCTCGGCCTCCGATTTGGTTGGCGGGGCCCCTCGGCCTCCGATTTAGTGGGCGGGGACTCTCGGCCTCCGATTTGGTGGGCGGGGATCCTCGGCCTCCGATTAGGTGGGCGGGGACCCTCGGCCTCCGATTTGGTGGGCAGGGACCCTCGGCCTCCGATTTGTTGGTCGGGGACCCTCGGCCTCCGCTTTGGTGGGCGGGGCCCCTCGGCCTCCGATTTGGTGGGCGGGGTCCCTCTGCCTCCGATTTGGTGTGCGGGGACCCTCGGCCTCCGCTTTCGTGGGCGGGGCCCCTCGACCTTCGATTTGGTGGGTGGTGCTCCTCGGCCTCCGATTTGGTTGGTGGGGCCCCTCGGCCTCCGATTTGGTGGGTGGGGACCCTCGGCCTCCGATTTGGTGGGCGGGGACCCTTGGCCTCCGATTTGGTGGGCGGGGACCCTCGGCCTCCGCTTTGGTGGATGGGGCCCGTCGGCCTCCGATTTGGTGGACGGGGCCCCTCGGCCTCCGATTTGGATGGTGTGGACCCTCGGCCTCCGATTTGGTGGGCGGGGACCCTCGGCCTCCGATTTGGTGGGCGGGGACCCTCGGCCTCCGATTTGGTGGGCGGGGCCCCTCGGCCTCCGATGTGGTGGGCGGGGCCCCTCGGCCTCCGATGTGGAGGGCGGGGACCCCCGGCCTCCGATTTGGTGGGCGGGGACCCTCGGCCTCCGATTTGGTGGGCGGGGACCCTCGGCCTCCGATTTGGTGGGCGGGGACCCTCGGCCTCCAATTTGGTGGGCGTGGACCCTCGGCCTCCGATTTGGTGGGCGGGGACCCTCGGCCTTCGATTTGGTGGGCGGGGCCCCTCGGCCTCCGATGTGGTGGTCGGGGCCCCTCGGCCTCCGCTTTGGTGGGCGGGGCCGGGCCCCTCGGCCTCCGCTTTGGTGGGCGGGGCCGCTCGGCCTTCGATTTGGTGGGCGGGGCTCCTCGGCCTCCGATTTGGTTGGCGGGGCCCCTCGGCCTCCGATTTGGTGTGTGCTCTGCCTGGGGCCACTGTGCTCTGCCTGGGGCCCCATATGCTGCCTGGGGCCCCTGTGCTCTGCCTGGGGCCCCATATGCTGCCTGGGGCCCCTGTGCTCTGCCTTGGGCCCCTGTGCTCTGCCTGGGGCCCCATGTTCTGCCTGGGGCCCCTGTGCTCTGCCTGGGGCCACTGTGCTCTGCCTGGGTGTAGGACACTGGTGACGTCACTTATCTCCGGACATTAGCTCCGGACATTAGCTACGGACATTAGCTCCGGACATTAGCTCCGGACATTATCTCCGGACATTAGCTCCGGACAAAGCCACGGAAGTTGGCACAAATTACAGGAAGTAGTATTCTAGGCAATTATATATTAGATATTGTGATTATTGCAAATATGAATGCTGATTAAGCAACTAAAGCATAGCTGTCTCCTCTTTCTTCATTTAGGACAAAGTTGAGACATCTGATCATCACTTAGTACATCTGGTGGTGTTTCACTTTTGCCTGGAAAGCCCCAAAGAGTCTGTCTGGCTTATATCCGTTTATGTCAGCCATTTTAAGCAATTGATTTTAGTGTATATATTAGCTGTGAGTATATATGAGTTTATATGCACGGGAGATCCATATGAAATATTCAGGGGTTGGACAAAATAATGGAAACACCTAACGTTTTGGCATTATAATCTTCGAACATGTGATAAACATGCAAACCGTGACATACGGTAATGTTTTGTAGTTGATTATTTGTGTTATGTGATATGTGTATGTAAATTAACTGTTTGTTTTGCATAATTGTAAGAACATTGATGAGAACCTGATACCAATGGCAGACCTCTCGAATTTTCAAAAAGGCCAAATTGTTCGTGCTCGTATGACAGGGGCTAATGTAACAGAAAGTGCCCAAATGCTTGGCGTGTCAAGAGGTACTGTCTCCAAAGTAATGACTGCGTTTGAAAGAGAAGGAAAAACGTCCACAGCAAAGCACAGGTCCGGCTGAAAGTCAAAGTTGACTGAGAGATCGTCGGACTCTAAAGCGAATTGTGAGAGAGGATCGCAAGACCACGGCTCCGAAAATCACTGCTGAGCTCAATGAACACCTACAGAACCCAGTTTCCACGAAAACTGTTCATCGGGAGCTGCACAAATCTGGATTCCACGGAAGAGCTGCAATTAGAAAACCGCTGCTCTCAATGACAAATGTTTCCAAGCGTATAGAAACCTCCAGAATTGGTCCCTCGAGCAGTGGAAACATGTGATATTCTCAGAGGAATCATCGTTTACCCTATTTCCGACCTCCGGCCGAGTGTACGTTTGGAGACAGCCGAAAGAAGCATTCCATCCAGACTGCCTTCTCCCAACCGTAAAACATGGTGGAGGTTCTGTGATGATCTGGGGTGCTATTTCGTGGAGATCCGCCAGGCCAATGATATCCCTTCATGGAAGAATTAACAGCCGAGATTATTTAGGCATTTTGGGCAACCAAGTGCATTCAATGGTTCAAGCACTGTTCCCGGAGGGGAGCGCCATCTTTCAGGATGATAATGCACCAATTCATACAGCTAGAATCGTTAAAGCATCGCACAAGGAACATTCTAATGAAGTTGAGCATCTCATCTGGCCCCACAATCCCAAGATCTCAACATTATTGAGCATTTATGGTCGATTTTAGAGATTCAAGTTAGACGTCGATTTCCGCAGCCATCGTCACTCAAAGAACTGGAGGGTGTTTTAACTGCAAAATGGGCTAAAATTCCTTTGGAAACAATTCACACCTTGTATGAATCCATACCTCGGAGAATTGAGGCTGTAATCACCGCAAAAGGTGGACCTACACCATATTAAACTAAATTTTGTTGATGTTTCCAGGTGTTTCGATTATTTTGTCCAACCCCTGTATGTATATATATATATACAGGTCCTTCTCAAAAAAATTAGCATATAGTGTTAAATTTCATTATTTACCATAATGTAATGATTACAATTAAACTTTCATATATTATAGATTCATTATCCACCAACTGAAATTTGTCAGGTCTTTTATTGTTTTAATACTGATGATTTTGGCATACAACTCCTGATAACCCAAAAAACCTGTCTCAATAAATTAGCATATTTCACCCGTCCAATCAAATAAAAGTGTTTTTTAATAACAAACAAAAAAACCATCAAATAATAATGTTCAGTTATGCACTCAATACTTGGTCGGGAATCCTTTGGCAGAAATGACTGCTTCAATGCGGCGTGGCATGGAGGCAATCAGCCTGTGACACTGCTGAGATGTTATGGAGGCCCAGGATGCTTCAATAGCGGCCTTAAGCTCATCCAGAGTGTTGGGTCTTGCGTCTCTCAACTTTCTCTTCACAATATCCCACAGATTCTCTATGGGGTTCAGGTCAGGAGAGTTGGCAGGCCAATTGAGCACAGTAATACCATGGTCAGTAAACCATTTACCAGTGGTTTTGGCACTGTGAGCAGGTGCCAGGTCGTGCTGAAAAATGAAATCTTCATCTCCATAAAGCATTTCAGCCGATGGAAGCATGAAGTGCTCCAAAATCTCCTGATAGCTAGCTGCATTGACCCTGCCCTTGATGAAACACAGTGGACCAACACCAGCAGCTGACATGGCACCCCACACCATCACTGACTGTGGGTACTTGACACTGGACTTCAGGCATTTTGGCATTTCCTTCTCCCCAGTCTTCCTCCAGACTCTGGCACCTTGATTTCCGAATGACATGCAAATTTGCTTTCATCAGAAAAAAGTACTTGGGACCACTTAGCAACAGTCCAGTGCTGCTTCTCTGTAGCCCAGGTCAGGCGCTTCTGCCGCTGTTTATGGTTCAAAAGTGGCTTTACCTGGGGAATGCGGCACCTGTAGCCCATTTCCTGCAGACGCCTGTGCACGGTGGCTCTGGATGTTTCCACACCAGACTCAGTCCACTGCTTCCTCAGGTTCCCCAAGGTCTGGAATCGGTCCTTCTCCACAATCTTCCTCAGGGTCCGGTCACCTCTTCTCGTTGTACAGCGTTTTCTGCCACATTGTTTCCTTCCAACAGACTTACCATTGAGGTGCCTTGATACAGCACTCTGGGAACAGCCTATTTGTTGAGAAATTTCTTTCTGGGTCTTACCCTCTTGCTTGAGGGTGTCAATGATGGCCTTCTTGACATCTGTCAGGTCGCTAGTCTTACCCATGATGGGGGTTTTGAGTAATGAACCAGGCAGGGAGTTTTTAAAAGCCTCAGGTATCTTTTACATGTGTTTAGAGTTAATTAGTTGATTCAGAAGATTAGGGTAATAGGGCGTTTAGAGAACCTTTTCTTGATATGCTAATTTATTGAGACAGGTTTTTTGGGTTATCAGGAGTTGTATGCCAAAATCATCAGTATTAAAACAATAAAAGACCTGACAAATTTCAGTTGGTGGATAATGAATCTATAATATATGAAAGTTTAATTGTAATCATTACATTATGGTAAATAATGAAATTTAACACTATATGCTAATTTTTTGAGAAGGACCTGTATATATATATATATATATATATATATATATATATATATATATGTATATATATACAAGAATTTACAAGAGAATTACATCCGTCTCATTAGGTTTTAGACCTATTTAGAGCAGGCTGTGGAGTCGGTAAGCCAAACCTCAGACTCCAACTCCATTTCCATGACACTGACTACTCCACAGCCCTGAATTAACGGAAATCTGAATTGAAGCTCAAAGCCCAAAAAACTGCTTAGCTTGTTGAAATAGCAGCCAATTTGTACATTTATAAAATTGGTCACTCCATAACCCAAAAATTCCACATTCTTGGTATGCAAATTAAGCTTTGGGCATGATAAGACATTTCCAGAGCCACTGCCTCCCCGACTATTCCCTGCCTAGCGCCACCTTCTTATGCTCAATTCACCGCTCACAGGCTGTGTAGTCCAGCAAGTGAGCCATTAATTTAAATTAAAAAGTTTGCACTAAGCGGTGAATAGAGCAGGGGAAACAAAAGGTTCGTGAAGCACCCTGATCATGCCCAGAGCACTAAAGTTTAATTGCATATGGATTAAAGCGTGGATTTTGTTGGTCATGCAGCAGTGGATTTTTATAAATGTACAAATTGGCTTATCTGTCAATGAGTAACATGACAACATAAGTATTTGGGGGGATTGTCATGCCCAATTTCTTTTAGTAACATATGCAATTTGCATTGTGAAATATGAGGACCAATTAATTTTAAATATGGGCAAAAATACTGACCTTGGTAACACTGTCTAAGACAGTAGAACATATCCTGAGTAGAACAATTTTCATGTTTATTGGCAGATAAAAACAGAAATATTTGGAGCAATGGCATTTATGACACTTTCACATTACAAGCAGTTAAAAGCCAACAAATTTTCATAAGTCTGAACTCCCCAATGATTAAGGCTGGAATCAGATTTTGTATTTTTCTTGATGCAGTTTTCTGAGGCAAAAACCAAAATATGAAGCTGACAACAAGACTAAAGGAAAGGGGGATATATCTCTACTAGCTATTGAACCCGTTCTACGCTCGGGTGGCGAGCATTTATATTGGTATATGGTCTGCATCCTGGTATGTGCTGCTCCCATCTTGCTCTCCCATTCTGTCATGTGCTGCTCCATCCTGCACCCCCATCCTGTCATGTGGTGCTCCCATCCTGCGCCCCCATCCTGTCATGTGCTGCTCCATCCTGCATCCCCATCCTGTCATGTGCTCCCATGCTGCGCCCCCATCCTGTAATGTTCTCCCATCCTGCGCCCCAATCCTGTCATGTGCTGTTCCATCCTGCGCCCCCATCCTGTCATGTGCTGTTCCATCCTGCGCCCCAATCCTGTCATGTGCTGTTCCATCCTGCGCCCCCATCCTGTCATGTGCTGTTCCATCCTGCGCTCCCATCCTATCATGTGCTGCTCCATCCTGCGTCTCCATCCTGTCATGTGCTCCCATCCTGCACCCCCATCCTGTGATATGCTACTCCATCCTACACTCCCTTCCTGTCATGTGTGTGCGCCCCCATTCTGTCATGTGCTGGTCCCATCCTGTCCCCCATTCTGTCATGTGCTGCTCCCATCCTGCCATGTGCTCCCATCCTGCGCCCTATCCAGTCACGTGCTCCCATCCTGCACCCCCATCCTGTCATGTGTGCGCCCCCATTCTGTCATGTGCTGCTGCCATCGTGCGCAATCATTCTGTCATGTGCTGCTCCCATCCTGCGCCCCCATTCTGTCATGTGGTGCTCCCATCCTGCGCCCCCATTCTGTCATGTGCTGCTCCCATCCTGTGCCCCCATTCTGTTGTAATGTGCTGCACCCATTCTGCCTGCTCCTGTTTCCATTCTGCGATATGTTGCTCTCATCTTTCTCTCTCCGGCTCTACTGCCCGAGTGCAGCTGTGCTGAGTGCGGGCGGCTGTGCTGAGTGCGGGCGGCTGTGTGAGTGCGGGCGGCTGTGCTGAGTGCGGGTGGCTGTGCTGAGTGCGGGCGGCTGTGCTGAGTGCGGGCGGCTGTGCGTGGCTGTGCTGAGTGCGGGCGGCTGTGCTGAGTGCGGGCGGCTGTGCTGAGTGCGGGTGGCTGTGCTGAGTGCCGGAGGCTGTGTTGAGTGCCGGTGGCTGTGTTGAGTGCCGGCGGCTGTGTTGAGTGCCGGCGGCTGTGCGGAGTGCGGGCGGCTGTGCGTGGCTGTGCTGAGTGCGGGCGGCTGTGCGTGGCGGCGGTGAGTGCGGGCGGCTGTGCGTAGCGGTGGTGAGTGCGGGCGGCTGTGCGTGGCGGTGCTGAGTGCGGGCGGCTGTGCGTGGCGGTGCTGAATGCGGGCGGCTGTGCGTGGTGGTGGTGAGTGCGGGCGGCTGTGCGTGGTGGTGCTGAGTGCGGGCATCTGTGTGTGGCGGTGCTGAGTGCGGGCGGCTGTGCGTGGCGGTGCTGAGTGCGGGCGGCTGTGCGGGGTGGTGCTGAGAGTGCGGGCGGCTATGCGTGGCGGTGGTGAGTGCGGGCGGCTGTGCGGGGTGGTGCTGAGAGTGCGGGCGGCTGTGCTGGGCGCCGAGTGCAGGGGGCCTGACCAGGCGGGGACACCGGCGTGCTGTGGGGGTCAGGTGCCGGAGTCGCCGCTAGCTCAGGCCCCCGGCACTTGCTATATTTACCTGTCCCCCGTTCCACTGCTGCGCGCCTCTCTGTCTTCCGGGGTCCTCTGGCTGTAACTGTTCAGTCAGAGGGCGGCGCGCATTAAGCGCGTCATCGCGCCCTCTGAACTGAACGTCGCAGGCAGAGGAGGTGAGGATGGAGTAGCGCACATCGGTGGAACGGGGGACAGGTAAATATTGCATACTCACCCTCCTGGCTCGTCCCTGCTTCTCCGTTGGAGATCGCGGTGTGCGTTCAGTGCTTACGCATACCGCGATCTCCTGGGAGCGTCGCTCTGTGGGGTCCAGACTGCGCCGGCGCTTGCGCTTGCGCAGTCTATAAAGGCTTCGGACAGAGTGACGCTCCCAGCGTTATATTATAGATATATTTCTATCACACTTCTACCATAGCTCCTGTACATCAGGGCCGATTCGCACCTCACAGGTCCTCTGGCAGCATGCTTAGTGCATGTGCACTTCCTGTATTTTGAAGAGACACTGTGCATACTCCAATTGTGTCCCAAGCCTATAGCTGAGAGGCACTTAGTACTTAAAGGGAATCTGTCACCACATTTGACCTATTTAAGCTATTAATATGGCCATACAGGTTATAGACTGCTGTAAATTGTCCTACCTGTGTGTCTCATGTCAGATGTGTTGTGGCTGAGAAATCATCTTTTATCACTTTACATAAGTTACCTCTTGCAGGCTCTGGGGCAGATGGTGCCTGGAGATAACTCTTCCCCCAAAGCTTATTATACATGATGGAGGTGTTCCCAGTGTGAGACAAGTAACCAACCCAGAATAGGAAAAATTAAATTTGTCTTCTTGCAAACACATTTTTGTTTCTTTCTGAGCCCTGCTGTATTGCAACAATATTGCAGCCCTGCCTGCCTGTGAGATGGAAGCTGAGAGAAACCTGCAAGATGTGTCAGTTATCAGGAGAGCAGAGAGCGACCATTACACATCACACTGGTAACTCCCCCTTATATTTAAAATAGGCTATGGGGGCAAAGTTATCTCCAGGCACCATCCGCCCAGGAGCCTAGAAGAGATCACTTATATAAAGTGATAAAAGATGATTTCTCAGCAACAACACAAATGATTTGAGACACCCAGGGGGGGACTTTTTCAGAAGTTTATGACCTTCATGGCCATATTAATAGCTTAGATAGGTCAAAATGTGGTTTTAGATTCCACTTAAGGCACCTTCACCTGTTGAGAGGTGACTGAGCAACAATTGTAGTTAGTCGGTCTGCCAGTTTAATCTGTATCAGCACCAATTCTGCTTTTCTGTTCCCATCCTGTCTGTGTGGTACCCGAAACCTCTCCGGCAGTAACTGCATCCAAAGCAGTTCTGGCGGTACCTAAGCCCGAAAATGCTCTGGGTGTAGCTGAACCCGAAACTGCTCTGTCAGTACCCGATTCCTGAATCTGATCCATGTTATCTGTGCCTTAAACCCATGCTGCCAGTTCCAGAGTCTGTCCCATCTGAACAAGCATCTACATCAGAACCATTTGTAAGCGGTCCTGCATTGGACACCCAGTCTGTTTGTACTGTCCTGACCCGTGGGGTCAGCTGCTGCGATATCGGAGTCTGTCCTTGAGGAGAAACTGGCATCCATCTGGGCCCAAGTCTCAGGTGGTCGCTTAGTTATGTCCCTGCAGGCACTCGCTGCTCCGTGGTGCAGTGGATCCAAGATCCACAAGAATGACACCCATATTTCCACTGCAACAGGACAATTGGAAAGAGCTCAGCAATCACCTCCTGTGATGCACCGTTTCTGGGGTGGCTGCAGGCTTGTATTTTTAGACTTGGGAGGGCCCAATAACCAGGGACCTTCCCAGCCTGATAATATAAGCCTTCAGTTGTCTGCTTTACCTTGGCTGGTTATCAAAAATAGGGTAGACCCCACGTTATTTTTTTCATTTGTTTATTTATTAGGTTAATACATATACAGTAAACTACACATTCAAAATACTAGTTAGTTATATATCTCACGGATATCTATCTAGCTAGCTATCTTTCTATATCTTTTTACATCTAATCTAACATACCAAAGAGAGACAAAAATGCGGATGCGTCAAAACGCATCAAAAATGCATACAAATCGCGAGGAAAAACAGAAGTGAGGAATTTATTGGGAAATTTAGCTGTGTGAAAGCCTGAACAGCCACTGGTTGTGGGAACGTACCCTAAGGCTATGTGCACACGTTGCGGACTTTGATGCGTTTCCGCAGCATTTTTGGATGCACGGAATTGCATCAAATCTGCAGTGTAGTGCACAAGCTATGTTAGTCATGGGGAAAATGACAATTGTTGTGCACATGCTGTGGAAAAAAAAGCGCAGATTCGCAGTGTTTTATTTTCCGCAGCATGTCAATTCTTTTTGCGGATCTGCAGCGTTTCTGTACCCATTGACTTCCATTGAGTCAGTCAAATCCGCGGCAAAACCGCAAGTTTAAAAAGATCTGCGGTTTTGCTGTGGGGTTGGGTGCGAGAAACACTGCAGATAGGGAGGAGGAAGAGTGTGTGAGCGGAGTGTGGGTGGAGACTGCATGTGAGCGGAGACTGTGTGTGTGCGGAGAAGATGTGTATGTCTGTGTGCGGGTGTTTGTGTGTATCTGTGTGTGTGTGCGTGGGTCTGTGGGTGTGTGCGGTTGTTTGTGTGTATCTGTGTGTGTGTGTGTGTGTGTGTGTGTGTGTGTGTGTGTGTGTGTGTGTGCGGGTCTTGTGCAGGCAGGCTTTGTGCGATTGGACTACTAATCACATTCGGCTATGCAAGCTACAGTGACAGGTAGCCGGATGATGGGACAGCAGTAGTTCCATCATCTGGCTACTGTGTAAAAAAAACCACATATACACATACAGTACATACAACATACAGTATATACTCACCATACAGATAATCCCTGACTCCCTAGATCACCTGTAAAAAAAAAAAAATAATAAGCCAACAATTTACTCCCTGTTCTGCCGTAATCCATTTAATAACGATTGTCCCACGACGATCTCCCATGGAGAACTGTCATATCGGCAGATGTGACCGCTCTCCAAGGGCTCCGGTGATGCATTGACAGAAGGTATCCTTCCGCACTGTATCCGTCCGCCGCCGTGAGTTCAGCACAGTTCATACTGTCACTTGCGGCACCACTGCATGGGAAAATTCTCATGCAGCAGTGCCGTAAAGTGAGAGCAATGAGCTCATTGAACCCTCAGTGATAACACTGCAGGAGCCATTGTTTCCTGTCAGTGTGTCACTGGAGGCCTATAGAGCAGTCTCCTGATGTGACAGCTCTATAGGGGAGATCGTCATGGGACACTCGTTATTATATGGACTGCGTTGGACCAGGGAGTATTTGTGTTGGCTTATTATTTTTTCTTTTTTGCAGGCGATCGAGGGCGTCGCATGGATTACCAGTAACAATAAAGATGGCAAAAATGTGTGGTGTTTTATTTCATTAAAATACTTTATTCTGCATGTGGGTGTGTTTATTTAACCCATTAACAACTATAGGATTAGTAATGGATAGGTGTCTTATTGACACCTCTCCATAACTAAGCCGGCTTGATGTCACCTTACAATTCAAAGGTGACATTAACCCCCTATTACTCCATATGCCACTGCTACAGGGTAGTGGGAAAAGAGAGGCTAAGTGCCGGAATTGGCGCATCTTACAGATGCGCCATGTCTGGGGCGGCTGTGAGCTGGTATTTGTAATGGGGGGCCATATCCATGGTCCCTTCCTAGGCTATAAATATCAGCCTGCAGCTGTCTGCATAGCCTTTTCTGGCTATTAATTCTAGGGGGACCCCTCATCTTTTATTTTTTTTGGGGGGTCCCCCTATTTTAATAGCCAGTAAAGGTTAAATATACAGCTGCGGGCTGATATTCATAGCCTGGGAAGATCCATGGTATTAACCCCTTCCCAGACTATAAACATGAGCCCCTAGTCGCTGGCTTTCCCTGTCTGGCGCAGAAAATTGCACAGGACCCCATGCCATTATTTTTTAAAAATTTTTTAATAAATTAAACAGATATTGCGTTTAAAGCCAGGGTCACACTTGTGAGAAATTTGCACGAGTCTCTTGCATCAATACCTGGCACTGCTGCCGGCACTCGGGACCGGACCATGCGGCTGCATGTATTTCTATGTAGCTGAATGCTCCGGTCCCGAGTGCCGATGGCAGTGCCGGGTATTAGGTGCGAGACTCGTGCGAGTTCCTCGCAACTGTGACCCTGGCCTAACGCAGATTTTGTGTGTGTGTGTCTTTATTTAACTCTTTATGTACCATTTTATTATGTTTATTACTAAACATCTGGCTTGGTATTATCTATCTATAGATAGATATATCTATAGATAGACAGATATATCTATAGATTGATGTATAGATATATCTATAGCTAGATGGATAGATAGATAGATAGATAGATAGATAGATAGATAGATAGATAGATAGATAGATAGATAGATATGCAGCGCCCCAGAGTCCTGGTCGTTGCAGTACTGATGCTCTGCCACTAAGGGGGGCTATGGTACGTCTGATGGCACTGAAGGAGTTCACCTGACCAGGTATCACAGACACCAATACACTTCACAGTCTGGCCTCCAGGGGGAGCTAAGGGTACTATGTATTAGGCCACTCCTCACAATCTGGTAAAACTGGGGGTTGGATAGGAAGTTAGGAGAGAAGCTGACTGGGAATTGAACAGGCAACACCCTGTGGCAGAGGGTGTTGCGGGGAGAGACTCAGAGGGGTCCCTGTCAGGGGTGGGATCCTGGCAGAGGCCTAGCAAACAGAGAGAACGTTACGGGACCGCGCCTGCACGAGATAGCGGCGGTGCCCTAAGAAAGGACAAGAAGCGAGGTTTATTGTGCTGAGTGAGAAACGAGATCAACGCAACAAGGAGAAATACCAGTAGGAGTCGTGCTGTAAGACGAAGCAACATCCTACTGAGGCGCGTAGCCGGTGGCCGGAACGCCGAGGAAGTACTAGGCTCTAAGCAATACTTCAAACCTACGGCAGGACAGTCAGCTATAAGCGGGCTGTCTCACACTAATCACCTACGAAGACACAGGGGGCAACAATAGGAGAAGGGCGACACTAGGGTCCAGGAAGAGCTCCGAGCCTACCCGTCATACGGGTGCGTCCTAGCCATATCATCTGGGGGACGAAGAAGAACATCAGAATCGAGTTGTGAGGGAACACGAGAAACAGACACAACAGTTGTGGGGACTATCCCGTAAGCACAGCAGGGGAGGACCGCAACACACAAGCGCTAGAAGGTAGGCACAGATTTCCACCTGCAAAGGGAACTCAGGAGGTGCCATCGGACCGGCCGGACTTGCACAGCCTGGTTAACCGTATTCCGGACTGAGGATCCTGAAGCCTTCAGTAAAGAGGTAAAGAGACTGCAACCTGTTGTCCTCGTTATTTACTGCGACCAGCACTGCACCGCACTACCACCACCATCCACACCTTTCATTGGGCGCCCCTCAGCAGGGTCACGGACCGGGTCTAGCCACCGTGACAACCCCAGAGCAGAGACTCAGAGGCCCAGTACCGGGTAAACCTCAGCCCTGCGGCAGTGGGGGCGCTGCAGATAGATAGATAGATAGATAGATAATAGATCTATAGATAGCTCTATCTATAGATCTATCTATCTATTATCTATCTATATATCTATCTACCTATCTATTATCTATCTATCATTTATTATCTATCTATTATCTATTATCTATCTATCTATTATCTATCTATCTATCTATCTATCTATCTATCTATCTATCTATCTATCTATCTATCTATCCTTCAGTGTGTGTAAACATTATTCTTCAATAGAGTATGTAAATGAAGAGGTTGGACAAGAAATGACATCACAATTCTTTTGTTGTTGTTGTTCAATAATAGATCTTTATTTAGCTTTCAAAAACGCATACAAATCAGCATGGAAAAAATGCATGAAAATCCGCATCAAATCCTTGCTTATTTTTACCTGCGTTTTCTGCCAAGAGATGCAGAAAATTCCACAGGCAAATCTGCAATGTGTGCACATACCCTTACACTTCTTTTTAACTTCTTCTTGAGTGCATTATTGCACACCTGCCTAAAAAATTTGCACAGTATCTTTTATATTACTAATTAATATCTCACTCAACACAACAACAATTTCCAAAAAATTTACTGTTTATATAGATAAATACTTTATATATTAGAATATTAGTACTTTTTAGTATGGTGTCCCATAGAAAATGTTGATTGTGAAAAGGAGAGTAATAAGGGTATGTGCACACGTCAGGATTTCTTGCAGAAATTTCCTGAAGAAAACCGGAAATTTTCTGCAAGAAATCCGCATTTTTTTTTTTTTCGTTTTTTTCCCCGTTTTTTTTAGCATTTTGCAAGCGTAATTAGCTTGCAGAATGCTAAAGTTTTCCAAGCGATCTGTAGCATCGCTTGGAAAACTGATTGACAGGTTGGTCACACTTGTCAAACAGAGTGTTTAACAAGTGTGACCAACTTTTTACTATAGATGCAGCCTATGCAGCATCAATAGTAAAAGATAGAATGTTTAAAAATAATAAAAAAAATAAAAAAAATGAAATGGTTATACTCACCTGCAGACAGCCGATCTCCTCAGTGGCTTCCGTTCCTATAGATGGTGTGTGTGTGCAGGACCTTCGATGACGTCGCGGTCACGTGACCACGACGTCATCGCGGTCATGTGACCGCGACGTCATCGCAGGTCCTTCACACACACCATCTATAGGAACGGAAGCGGCAGCATGCACCGCTGAGAGGCGGGAAGACTCCGAGGGCCATCGAACGTGAGTATATGACTATTTTTTATTTTAATTCTTTTTTTTTTTACCAATTATATGGTGCCCAGTCCGTGGAGGAGAGTCTCCTCTCCTCCACCCTGGGTACCAACCGCACATGATCTGCTTACTTCCCGCATGGTGGGCATAGCCACATGCGGGAAGTAAGCAGATCAATGCACTCCTAGGTGTGCGGAATCCCCGCAATTCCGCAAATTTAATGAACATGTTGCTTTTTTTTCCGCGATGCGATTTTTTCGCGGAGAAAAATGCAACATTTGCACAAGAAATGCGGAATACACTGAAAATAATGGGAGGCATATGTTAGCGTTTTGTTCGCGTTTTTTTCTCGTTTTTATCACGTTTTTATAGCGAAAAAACGCGAAAAATACTGAACGTGTGCACATGGCCTCAAGGTTTTCTTTCAAACCTGTCGAAGGGTACTTATCTATGCTGATCTGTGTATGTGTAATATATTGTATATATACACGCCGACAAATTTGTCAGAAAACCTTTCAAAATCCAACATTTTTTATGAGATACCATACTACAAAAGACTCCAACAAAGGTGGGACAATAATTGCAAAAAAAGGCTTGTTATTTTGTACACACAAAAAGTAATTTTCCTAGCAAATTCATTCAAGACAATGTTGCAAAAATGAGTGCACCGCAATAAAAGTCTTGGGTGCAAAGGTAAAGTTTAGACCACAAACTTCTAAATAACAAGAATTCAACCACAGATATACATAAATAAATCCTTTTATATTAGTCGGGTGAGGTGGTATTTCACATAGGTTTTACTGTATAAAGACTTTATTGCCTGCCATCTACAGTACTACTCATATACTTTGAGCTGTATTAGAAATGTCATTAAGAGGTGACAGTGTTATATAAAATGCAGCTGGAGCTACTGTATATTGACTGTCAATGGTTGCTCATATTAATCGGCCACATTGGGTAGAAGTGAGCCCTTTGTTACTGCCTTTTCTTTGTCCTGCCAAAGTTCTACCCATTACAAGGTTGTAGGTGTGAGAACTAGCAACACTATGGACTATGTGTACACTTGGTGGGGTGTAAATGGTCACACCTCCTAAGTAATACACGTGTATGCTGTGGGACATTAGGCTTCATTTGTCCCTTTTGCTCCTTTTGCTTCAGCACTCACAGGATTATAGATTTTTTTTCAATGTCAGGTAATTTGGACAAACTACTAGTTGTGGCAGAAGAATACAGAAGTATGGACCAGAATCACTGCGGCTGACTACAGGTTGCTGTGGCTTACACTTAGGTACAGTAATGGGCATTATAGAAGCAATATTTCTGTCAAAGTGCACGCCAATTATAAAATGTGTTTGATTCATTAAATGGAGTATGCATCTTGGTAAATTAAGTGTTTCTTACCCCATCCCATCCCTTCATTAAGACTGGCGTATACCACGTAAGTGCAGCGCCCCAGAGTCCTGGTCGTTGCAGTACTGACGCTCCGCCACTAAGGGGAGTGATGGTACGTCTGATGGCACTTAAGGAGTTCACCTGACCAGGTATCACAGTCACACATTACACTTCACACTCTGGCCTCCAGGGGGAGCAAAGGGTTCTATGTATTCCGGCGCTTCTACGGGTCCATGGACCCGTAGAAGCGCCTTTGCGCGAAACGGCCGTCGTCTCATCTCTGCACTCTCCCGCTCCCCTGCACACTCCTGCCGATGCCGTGCCACATCTGTATTAGGCTACGTTCACAAAAACGCAACAAAAAGCCAAAGCAAGATGGCCGCCCCCACCGATCACCAATGAAATAGCACACATCGCGCTGTTTTCACTCCCCTGTGCAGTGGATTCGGGACCTTGGGCATGCGCAAACCACTACGCCACCAACGGAAAACTAAGCAAGATCTGGGGGAAGACACCACGCTCTTTTGACCAGACAGCCTGATTGACAGGCGAAAACGGCTACTTTGGTAACGTATTTTGGCAGCATAGGTGGGGAATCGGGGTCCACAAAATACACTGTTGTAATGCACAGCTCAGGCCCTATTTAACAGTATTTTTATCTCATACGGAAAAAACGGGGTGACAGGTGCCCTTTAATTAAATTGGTGAGCAGAGGGTGGAGGGAGACTGAAAATGATGGAGGGGGGCTGCAAATGATGAAGTGAGGGAGGGGGGCTGCAAATGATGAAGTAAGGGGGGGAGACGGGGCAACCAACACCGCAATGGAGGGGCTGATTAATGATTAAAGGACATGAATATCAGTGCCTCTTGCTGCATAAGGCATCTAGACAAAGGAAAACTCTCTTTTGAACATTAATGGAAATGATGAATTGAGGGTGAGAGACTGCAAATGGTGAATTGAGGGTGAGAGATGGGGACAGCAAATTCTGAATTCCGGGTGAGGGACGGGGGACTGCAAATAATCAATTGAGGGTGGGTGATGGGGGACTTCAAATGATGAATCGAAGATGGGAGGGTGGGGAGAGCAAGTGAAATGATGAATTGAGGGTGGGGGACAACAAATGGTGATGATTTGGGGTGGGGCAGCAAATAATGATACATTGAGGGTGGGGGAGAATAAATGATGTATTGAATGTTGTGGAGAGAAGTTGATAATTAATTAAAAGGTGGGGGTGGGAGAGAGAGAAGACATAGCATAATGAATTGAGGCAGAAGGGGCATGTAAATATACTGAATCGGGGAGCAGGATGTACATAGTGGGGGCCGTTCAGGATGCAGTGACTGGTATTGAATTGGGAGAGAGTACAGAGGCTAATTAATTTATATATTTATTAGATGGTTAAAGTGGTTATTTATAGTTTGTGAGGCAACTGTGTTATTTTATACAGAGAGGAGTTTTGGCTGGAAGACATGATGGTGGTCCCCTCTGGATGAAGAAGGAAAAGAAAGAAGAAGGACTTCAACTAGAGACTTCACTGGTAAGTCAGTGTGTTACCTGTATGCTGACACTGTACTTTATACAGAGCTCCCGTGTATAATATCACTGGTAATCACTGTATTACCTGTACACTGACATAATATACAGAGCTCCTGCGTATAATGTCACTGGTGATCCCTGCATTACCTGTACACTATATACAGAGCTCCTGTGTATAATATCACTTCATGCCTTATGCAGCAAGAGACACTGATATCCATGTCCCTTATTCATTAGTAGAGTTGATGCTCATGTACTAATCATGCTACATCTGTTGTGAACTCTATTTTTGGGCTCCCTCTAGTGGTCACAAGCGGTACTGTGTAGTGTTGTCTTTCTGCAGGTTGGCAGCATCAGCTGGTTCGTTATCCTTGGCTGGTTTCCTATTTAGCTCACCTGGATACTCAGTTCCTTGCCTGCTATCAATGTATTCAGTGCTCTTCAGATTCCTTGTGACTACCTTGCTCCCAGTCTCTCCAAGACAAGCTAAGTTTTTGTTTGTTCATTTTTTGATTATCAGCATTCATCATGTTTCTTGTCCAGCTTGCTAAAATGTGATTTCCTCGCTTGCTGGTTGCTCTAGGGGACTGACTTTCTCCCCCCACACCGTTAGTTGGTGCGGGGGTTCTGGAAATCTCAGTGTGGATATTTTGTAAGGGTTTTTTACTGACCGCACAGACCCCTTTTCTATTTTCTGCTATCTAGTATTAGTGGGCCTCATTTGCTGAATCTGCTTTCACCCCTGTGTATGTGCCTTCCTCTTACCGCACCGTTATTATTTGTTGGGGGCTTCTATATCTTTGGGGATTATTTCTCTGGAGGCAAGTGAGGTCTTTCTCTCTCACTAGGGGTAGTTAGTTCCTCAGGCTGGCTCGAGACGTCTAAGATTTTAGGTATGTTCACCGGCTACTTCTAGTGTGTTTGGATAGGTTCAGATTTGCGGTCAGTCCAGTTTGCCACCTCCCTAGAGCTTGTCCTATGTTTGTTACTTAGCTGGAGTAATTTGTGATCCTCAACCACTAAGGATCATAACAACATCTGCCCCTCCAATGCAGTGATGGTTGCCCCATCTCCCTCTCCTTACTTCATCATTTGCAGTCCCCCTCACTTCATCATGTGCAGTCCCCGTCCCCCGCTCACTTCATCATTTGCAGTCCCACTCCCCTCCCTCACTTCATCGTTTGCAGTCCCCTTCCCCCACTCACTTCAACATGTGCATTGCCCTCCCCACTTCATAATTTGCAGTTCCCCTCATGCCACTCACATCTGCATTTGCAGTCCCCCTCCCCCACTCACTTCATCATGTGCACTCCCTTTCCCTCATCACTTCATCATTTGCAGTCTCCCTCCTCCCACTAACTTCATCATGTGCAGTCCCCCTTGTAACACTCCAGGGTCTTGGTTGTTACAGTGGCATTGCTTTCCTCACGGGGAGAGTGATGTCACGCTTGGAAGCAAACGAAGATCTCTTCTATCAGGTAACACAAGCATACAACATGTTCACACTTCAGGCCAGAAGGGGGAGCTCTGATCCAGCTTATGGGTGGCTCCCCTAAATATATATTCTGGCTTGGAGGGAAAGTTAGTTAGTTGGTGCCAGACAGAGGCAGAGAGATGTGTGAGGGGCCGTGCAGCCAGAGGTGCTGCATCTCCTGGATAGAGAGAATACAGAAGGAAAGAACAGATTGTAAAGAGCGTGCAAGAGAGCAAAGCACAGGAGAGTGACACCTGGGGAGGACAGCTGCGATTGGGCTACCTCCCTGCAGAGCACAGATTCCGGTAGCTGGAAGACCTAGGTTGTGTTGGACTCTAAGAGGCAAAGCAGAAACTGGCAGGATAGGTGGACTACAAGTAACCTGTCTGCCCTAATACCCAGGAGGCACAGTGGTACATAGAGCCCGGGTCGTGATAGAGATCCTATAAAAAGGCTCGAGCCACCTGTCATACGGGTTAGTGTCCCGCCTTTATGGAGGACAGAGAGAACTGTGAGGACCTTGATAGAAGCCACAGGCAGCAGGGGACTACACAAAGTGCTGGTAGGAAGGCTTCTAACTCCACCTGGTAAAGGGGACTCTGAACTTGCTTCCAAGCTGGCCAGACCCTGCCTATACCTATGATCTGGTGCCCTGGACTGTGGATGCCTGAAGTCTCCAGTAAACCAGGTAAAGAGACTGCAAACCTGTGTCCTTCATTCTTTACTGCATCACTCATCATTTTCATCTACATACTGGGAGCCCTGGGATCCCAACTTCACCTGTGGGAAATTATACCATCTTAGCTGCCATAACATCACCCCAGAGGACCCCTTTAAGCAGCGTCGGTCCGCACTGACCGAATACCACAGGTGGCGTCACGAACACAAACTTTATTCCAAACCCCTTTAAGGACATTCCCTTTTACTTGGGCGCACAGGGCCACGAACTAGGTCGCCGCCACCGTGACATCCCCTTTAAGTACCGGACCCGGTACTGAGTACCCCACGGCCCTGGCGGGCGACTCACCCTCCCCTTCACTTCATCATGTGCAGTCCCCCTCCCCCACTCACTTCATCATTTGCAGTCCCCCTCCCTCACTCACTTCATGTGCAGTCCCCCTCCCCCTTGCGTCATTATTTGCAGTCCTCCTCCTCCCACTCACTTCACCATTTGCAGTCCACCTCCCCCATTCATTTCATCATGTGCATTCCCCTTCCCATGTCATTTCATCATTTGCAATTTCTCTCCCCCCACTCACTTCATCATGTGCAGTCACCTCCTCCACTCACTTAATCATTTGCAGACCCCCTTAGGCTACGTTCACATTTGCGTTGTGCGCCGCAGCGTCGGCGACGCAACGCACAACGCAAACAAAAACGCAGTAAAACGCACACTAAAACGCTGCGTTTTGCGACGCATGCGTCCTTTTTGGCCGAAAGTTGGACGCAAAAAAAATGCAACTTGCTGCATCCTGAGCGCCCTAACGCGTGCGCCGCAAAAAACGCATGTGTCAAAAAACGCATCACAACGCATGTCCATGCGCCCCCATGTTAAATATAGGGGCGCATGACGCATGCGGCGACGCAGCTGGAGCGCCCCCACACCGCCGCAGGGCCGAGGGGTACCCGGAGCCGGGCCTCTAGTTCTCAGTCTCGGGGTTGTCACGGTGGCTAGACCCAGTCCGTGGCCCTGTCCGTCAGTGGGGGACGTCCGGTGCAATAGGTGGTAGTAATGGTAGCGATGTAGCGGTGCAGTTGTGGGGTGTAAGTCGCGGTAAATAACGAGGACACCAGGTTGCAGTCTCTTTACCTCTTTACTGGAGATCTCTGAGTCCTCAGTCCGGAATACGGTTCACCAGGCTACGCAAGTCCGGCCGGTCCAATGGCACCTCCAGAGTTCTCCTCTCAGGTGGAAATCTGTGCCTTCCTTCTTAGCGCTATGTGTTGTAGTCCTTCCCTGCTGTGCTCACGGAAAGTGACCCCACAACGGTTGTGTCTGTTTCTTAAGTTCCCTCACAACTCGATTTGATGTTCCTCTGTAATCCACCCCTTCCCTGTATTCAGGTTGGAATGGCACCCGTTTGTCAGGTAGGCCTGGAGTTCTTCCGGGACCCTAGAGACGCCCCTCTCCCGCAATTGCCCCCCAAGACTTCATAGGCGATATGTGGTAGACAGCCAGCCTGAGACCGACTGCCCTGCCGCTGTTTGGAGTATGGCTTGAAGCTGTATTCTAATCCACTCCCTCGGCGTTCCGGCCACCGGTATTGCGCCTCAGCAAGGTGCTGCCTCTTTCAGCACAACCCCTGCTGGTATTCTCCTTCTGCTTGATCTCGTTTCTCACTCAGCACAATCTGTCTCGCTTCTAGTCCTTTCTTGGGCACCGCCGCTATACTGAGCAGGCACGGTCCCGTTACGTTCTCTCAATGCCAAGCCTCTGCCAGGATCCCACCCCTGGCAGAGACCCTACAGTCTCTCCCTTCACAACACCCCCTGCCACAGGGTGTTGCTCCGTTCAATCCCGTCAGCGTTCTCTCTCTAACTTCCTGCCTGACCCCCAGTTTACCCACTATGGTGGGGAGTGGCCTAATGAATAGCACCCTTAGCTCCCCCCGGAGGCCCTGCTGTGAAACATATTGGTGTCTGTGATACCTGATTGGAGGAACTCCTTCGGTGCCATCGAACGTACCATGGCTCCCCTTAGTGGCGGAGCCACAGTACTGCAACGACCAGGACTCTGGGGCGCTGCACTCCCCCCTGGTTAAACACAGTACTCCGGGACTGGGAAGAAAAACAACAATACAGATTAGTAAAAAGACATACAATTTTGTTGAGTGTAAAACAATAAGTATACTTGAACAGGCTTCCCTTTATGGGAGGTGAGGACACTTTTAACGTTACAAACATAGTCAACATTATAAATTACAGGCTATACATAACTCCTGTTACCCAACCGGGTATTCTACTTAGTGCAAATTCTGGAACAATAAATTAACATTGCCTTTAAGAAACACACACTCTTAGTTTACCAAAGGCCTTCCTATAATCACATTACAGGGTAAGGTAACTTCACATTCTCCTACTTTGAACCTGCAGGACCGCCTGTCCCTATGGCACCAGACCTACTGCCTCTCCTTTCTTTTACAGGACCGCCCCGTTCAGCCAGGGCCTACTGCCTTTCGCTACTATACATAGTATAGACATAACATTCCTTTCATTTAAAGAACTCTGAGCCCGCTCTACTCGGCTCCTTTAAGGACTCACTCTCTAACCCCTACGGGTTCGCTTTCTGTCCTTAGTAACAAAGTAACTTTCTATGGGGACGCAGGGTTTACCTTCTATCCTCACCTTCATCATTACTTCTTTACTTTCAGCTATGCAGATCTCTACATCTACCCCTACGGGCTCTCTGCACCTTTCAAAACATTATTCAGGTTTCACATTTCAAACAAATTGAACACATTTAACTTTTCATGGAAAACAGTTACATTCTTTTCAAGCATCATTATAGCTTTACTGTTCTGCAACAGTATCTCTCTCAAGTTCAATTCTTCACATCCCCTTTAAGAGGGGACCAAGTCTCTCTGAGGTAGCTCGTTCTCTCAGCCTACCAGTCCATGCAAAGGTTCCAGCATTGATATCTTCGCAAAGTGTCTTTGGCTAAAACCAGTAGGAAAAGTATCTTCGCAAAGTGTCTTTGGCTAAAACCAGTAGGAAGCACCTTTAAGAAGGTGCAAACTATTTACAAAGGAAGTTCGAATCATGCACAGTCCATGATTACTGCAGTTTGTATAACTTTGTGCAAAAACTTCAGAAAAAGGAAAACAAACAAAGGGGATCCCGGGTCAACAGAGGGATCCATTAACCCTGGGCGGGTTTAGCAGCAACAGGAACAGTTAAAACAATAAAGTAGCAACTATTTACATTTTCATCAACATTGAAAGCAATATCTTACTGAGGTTCAGCGGAAGGTGATCTCCTTCCTGGCTTCACCAGACCCACAGACCGGTCCGGTGAGCCAGGACGCCGTCCTGGCTCCAGTAAAGATAGAATCCCTCTTCGGGAGGTCCTCCTCGTCGGTAGGCGTACCCGCCTCTCCGGGGCACGGTGAGGTCGAACTTCCCCCGGTTCCGCGGGGTCAGGTCCCGCTGCTTTTCCTCCGGGACTATCCTCTTCTGGTGTCCCAGCAGCAGCCTGGAGGGCGACACATCGTTGGACCCCCCGGGCAAACCAGCCCGTCTCACTGGTGTTCCTTCTCCACCTCGTATAGGTGACGGCGTCCCCCGGCTCCAGGTTACAATCAAACCGCCTGCCAGAAGGTTCCACCTCTTCTCGGTCCACCCGGACCTGGATCGGCTCCCCAATCTCCTGTATGACCCCTCTCCCTTGCTGGGGATGGAAGGCCACCACAACACCCCAGTGCGAGGGCGGGATCTCGGGGACACCAACCAAGTCCACTTGTTCTGCAGGCTGGGGCCGGCTCCGCCACTCTGTCATAAGGCGCCGTAAGTGCTCCGCATCCGGCATGATCTTCAGACCCGGTGCAGGTGGGGTGCTTTCAGCCGGGCCCGGGTAAGGGGCAATGGGAGACAGCTTGATCTCGGTGGGTTGGCCTACCCGAGTGAGCGCGCGGGCATCGGCCCTCAGTCGGCGGGCCAGCTGGCGGGCCTCAGCCGCAGCCACACGTCCCTCCGATAACGGCGTCGGAGGTCGGCCCATCGGGGACTCGGTAAGGGTCAGACCTCCCAGCAGCGGTGCCTCGGAGTCTGTCTCGGACGCCGCGGCCTCAGACTGAGCCGACTCAGCTCCGCGTGCTGCTTCTGGTGCCGCCATTTTTTGCTCTTTTCCCGCGTCTTCTTCCCGCGGTCTCTTCCGTGGGCGGCCCCGTCCCCATGGTCTCCACCCTCCGACCAAGATCAGGAGGCGTACCTCAGCTGTTGACGGGCACGTCCTCAGGACACAAAAATACTTAGACTGGGCGGCCATTGCTGTTCGCGCTCTCCAGCTCGTCTACGCCCATTCCACGCCCCGCTTCTCTTCCTGCGCTCTCCTCAGCGCTGCAATGGCGGCGAATTTTGGCGGCAAATGGCGCAGCACACAGTCTTGCAATAAAGTACAGTCCAAGCACAGTAAATCACAGTCTCTAGGCACACATGACCTGATTCTTCAGGCTTAAGTAGATCCTGTTCGTGACGCCAAGTTTGGAGCGCCCCCACACCGCCGCAGGGCCGAGGGGTACCCGGAGCCGGGCCTCTAGTTCTCAGTCTCGGGGTTGTCACGGTGGCTAGACCCGGTCCGTGGCCCTGTCCGTCAGTGGGGGACGTCCGGTGCAATAGGTGGTAGTAATGGTAGCGGTGCAGTTGTGGGGTGTAAGTCGCGGTAAATAACGAGGACACCAGGTTGCAGTCTCTTTACCTCTTTACTGGAGATCTCTGAGTCCTCAGTCCGGAATACGGTTCACCAGGCTACGCAAGTCCGGCCGGTCCAATGGCACCTCCAGAGTTCTCCTCTCAGGTGGAAATCTGTGCCTTCCTTCTTAGCGCTATGTGTTGTAGTCCTTCCCTGCTGTGCTCACGGAAAGTGACCCCACAACGGTTGTGTCTGTTTCTTAAGTTCCCTCACAACTCGATTTGATGTTCCTCTGTAATCCACCCCTTCCCTGTATTCAGGTTGGAATGGCACCCGTTTGTCAGGTAGGCCTGGAGTTCTTCCGGGACCCTAGAGACGCCCCTCTCCCGCAATTGCCCCCCAAGACTTCATAGGCGATATGTGGTAGACAGCCAGCCTGAGACCGACTGCCCTGCCGCTGTTTGGAGTATGGCTTGAAGCTGTATTCTAATCCACTCCCTCGGCGTTCCGGCCACCGGTATTGCGCCTCAGCAAGGTGCTGCCTCTTTCAGCACAACCCCTGCTGGTATTCTCCTTCTGCTTGATCTCGTTTCTCACTCAGCACAATCTGTCTCGCTTCTAGTCCTTTCTTGGGCACCGCCGCTATACTGAGCAGGCACGGTCCCGTTACGTTCTCTCAATGCCAAGCCTCTGCCAGGATCCCACCCCTGGCAGAGACCCTACAGTCTCTCCCTTCACAACACCCCCTGCCACAGGGTGTTGCTCCGTTCAATCCCGTCAGCGTTCTCTCTCTAACTTCCTGCCTGACCCCCAGTTTACCCACTATGGTGGGGAGTGGCCTAATGAATAGCACCCTTAGCTCCCCCCGGAGGCCCTGCTGTGAAACATATTGGTGTCTGTGATACCTGATTGGAGGAACTCCTTCGGTGCCATCGAACGTACCATGGCTCCCCTTAGTGGCGGAGCCACAGTACTGCAACGACCAGGACTCTGGGGCGCTGCACAGCGGCGCCCGACGCTGCGTCGCACAACGCTAATGTGAACTTAGGGTACCGTCACACAGTGCAATTTTGATCGCTACGACGGCACGATTCGTGCCGTTCCAGCGATGCATTTACGATATAGCTGTGTCTGACACGCTACTGCGATCCGGATCCCCGCTGAGAATCGTACGTCGTAGCAGATCGTTTGAAACTTTCTTTCGTCGTCTAGTGTCCCGCTGTGGCGGCATGATTGCATTGTGTGACACAGGTTGTATACGATGTGCGCACAGTAACCAACGGCTTCTACATCGCAAATACGTCATGAAATTATCGCTCCAGCGCCGTGTATTGCAACGTGTGACCGCAGTATACGACGCTGGAGCGTCACGAATCGTGCCGTCGTAGCGATGAAAATGGCACTGTGTGACGGTACCCTTAGCCTTACTCACTTCTTCATTTGCAGTCCCCCTCCCCCCACTCACTTCATCATTTGTGTCAACTTCTGTGCATGTTATCAGGCCAAAATCACCAGGGTATATGAACTTTTGATCAGGGTCATTTGGATGTTTTGAGTTGTCATTATGATTTAAAAAGAGAAAACACAGTAGTTTGACAATAAATGGATTTACCCAACCACTACCCATGAGTGGAGAAAAAGTTTTGGTGTTATCATTCATATTCTCTGAAAAAGGCCAAGAAATCAAATTTTCTGCAGGGGTATGTAAACTTTTGAGAACAACTGTAGTTTGAGTTATTTTTGTAAGTTGCCAAAATAAATATGTTTATGTTGGACTAACTGAGGTCAATGCCTCTTTACTGCACTGTCTTGAAAGACGCTGCACTACAATATACAGTATTTATATATATATACAGCTCTGATACGGCTTGATTCATACGTCCTTCGCAAAGAACAACCTACCCAATTCCAGCCTTGCTGAAGCATCCCCAGATCATCACCGATCCTCCACCAAATTTCACAGTGGGTGCAAGACACTGTGGCTTGTACGCCTCTCCAGGTCTCCATCTAAACATTAGGCTAGTTTCACACTAGCGTTTACCTGATCTGCGGCAGGCTGCAGACTTCCTCCGTGAAGCCCCGCCCTCGGCCGCACCTCTGCCGCTAGCTCCGCCTACTTCTGCATGCGGCCCACATGCGACCTCCGTACCTATCTTTAACATTAGGTACGCAGGTCGTGCCGCTGTATGCGGATGCTGCCGCATGCGTCGTTTTGACGATGCGGCGACCAGCATAGGACGCAGCCTGTAGCATTTTTTTTTTCCGCATCGTCAAAACGACGCATGCGGCAGCATCCGCATACAGCCGAACAACCTGCGTACCTAATGCTAAAGATAGGTACGGAGGTCGCATGCGGGCCGCATGCAGAAGAAGGCGGAGCTAGCGGCAGAGGTGCGGCCGAGGGCGGGGCTTCACGGAGGAAGTCCGCAGCCTGCCGCAGATCAGGTAAACGCTAGTGTGAAACTAGCCTTAGACGACCAGGTGTTGATCTGGGGATTTCTGAACTCTTCCTGAGTTAAAACATTAGTATTGTTGTTTCTAAATGATAATGACAATTTTTTTTTTTTGCATTATTTGAGGTCTGCAAGCAATGCATTTTTTTGTTATTTTGACCATTTCTCATTTTCAGAAAATAAATACAAACTTTATTGCTTGGAACTTCGGATACATGTTTTCAGTAGTTTATAGAATTAAAGAACAATTTATATTTTACTCAAAAATATACCTATAAAGTGAAAAATCAGACAAACTGAACATTTTGTGCAGTGGTCTCTTAATTTTTGCCAGAGCTGTATATATACAGTATATATATATATATGTATGTATATATATATATATATATATATATATATATATATATATATATATATATATATACTAGATGATGGCCCGATTCTAACGCATCGGGTATTCTAGAATATGTATGTAGTTTATTTATGAAGATTTAAGAATAATGCAATGAATACACAGGATTTTCCGGATAAAATATATACATTATCATTAAATTTTATTGCTCATAGAACTTAATACAACTGAACTAAAGCGGTGTATAAATCCCGTGCCAATATCGCTGATTTGTCACGGCCGGCCAGGCGTGACCAATCACTGAAGCGTGGTTCAAATCCCGCGCCAATTCGCGGCCGGACTGCGCCTGTCGCTGATTGGTGTATATATACACTGCTCAAAAAAATAAAGGGAACACTAACATCCAACATCCTAGATATCACTGAATGAAATATTCCAGTTGTAAATATTTATTCATTACATAGTGGAATGTGTTGAGAACAATAAAAGGTAAAAATGATCAACGTAAATCAAAACTAATATCCCATGGAGGTCTGGAGTTGTAATGATGCTCAAAATCAAGGTGGAAAATGAAGTTACAGGCTGATCCAACTTCAGTGGAAATGCCTCAAGACAAGGAAATGATGCTCAGTAGTGTGTGCGGCCTCCACGGGCCTGTATGATCTCCTACAATGCCTGGGCATGCTCCTGATGAGGCGGCGGATGGTGTCCTGAGGACTCTCCTCCCAGACCTGGACTAAAGCATCCGCCAACTCCTGGACAGTCTGTGGTGCAACGTGACGTTGGTGGATGGTGCCAGACATGATGTGCCAGATGTGTTCAATCGGATTCAGGTCTGGGAAATCGGCAGGCCAGTCCATAGCTTCAATGCCTTCATCTTGCAGGAACTGCTGACACACTCCAGCCACATGAGGTCTGGCATTGTCCTGCATTAGGAGGAACCCAGGGCCAAGCGCACCAGCATATGGTCTCACAAGGGGTCTGAGGATCTCATCTCGGTACCTAATGGCAGTCTGGCTAGCTCTCCTCTGGCGAGCACATGAAGGGCTGTGCAGCCTTCCAAAGAAATGCCACCCCACACCATTACTGACCCATTGTCAAACCGGTCATGCTGAAAGATGTTGCAGGCAGCAGATCACTCTCCATGGCATCTCCAGACTCTGTTATGTCTGTCACATGTGTTCAGTGTGAACCTGCTTTCATCTGTGAAGAGCACAGGGCGCCAGTGGCGAATTTGCCATTACTGGTCTTCTGTGGCAAATGCCAAGCTGTGAGCACAACCCTCATCTGTGGACGTCGGGCACTCAGACCAACCTCATGGAGTGAGTTTCTAACCGTTTGTGCAGACACATGCACATTTGTGGCCTGCTGGAGGTCATTTTGCAGGGCTCTGGCAGTGCTCCTCCTGTTCCTCCTTGCACAAAGGCTGAGGTAGCGCTTCTGCTGCTGTGTTGTTGCCCTCCTACAGCCCCCTCCACTTCTGGTGTACTGGCCTGTCTCCCGGTAGTGCCTCTAGCCTCTGAACACTACGCTGACAGACACCGCAAACCTTCTTGCCACAGCTTGCATTGGTGTGCCATCCTGGATGAGCTGCACTACCTGAGCCACTTGTGTAGGTCGTAGAGTCCATCTCATGCTATCACGAGTGTGAAAGCATAACCAAGATTCAAAAGTGACTAAAACATCAGCCAAAAAGCATTGGTACTGAGATGTGGTCTGTGGTCCCCACCTGCAGAACCACTCCTTTATTGAGTGTGTCTTGATAATTGCCAATAATTTCCATCTGTTGTCTATTCCATTTGCACAACAGCATGTGAAATTGATTGTCAAACAGTGTTGCTTCCTAAGTGGACAGTTTGATTTCACAGAAGTTTGATTTATTTGGAGTTATATTCTGTTGTTTAAATGCTCCCTTTATTTTTTGAGCAGTGTGTATATATATATATATATATATATATATATATATATATATATATATAGTACACAAAAAGGGAAACAGCACAAAAAGATATAAAAAAGAGGACTTTAATACCCTGCGGCGTGGCTACGTTTCAGATAAAACAAATCCTTTCTCAAGCCAAGGATTTGTTTTATCTGAAACGTTGCCACGCCACAGGGCATTAAAGTCCTCTTTTTTACATCTCTTTGTGCTGTTTCCCTTTTTGTTTACTGACTAAAAGGCCATTGGAATGCTGGTCAGGGAAGCGTGCACTCTTTAAGGTATTTTTTTCTGGTGCTTTTCCGCTTTTTCTACACATACATACATATATATATATATATATATATATATATATATACTAGCTGAAGAGCCCGGCGTTGCCTGGGCATAGTAAATATCTGTGGTTAGTTATAGCACCTCACTTCTCTTATTTTCCCATCACACCTCTCATTTTCCCCCTCACATCTCTCATTTTCTCCCTTAAACCTCTCATTTTCCCCCTCACTCCTCTTATTTTCCCCCTCACTCCTCTCATTCCCCCCTCACTCCTCTCATTCCCCCCTAACACTTGTCATTTCGACCTCACATCTGTCATTTTCCAATCACTCCTCTCATTTTGCACTCACGCCTTTTCATTTTCACCTCACACCCCTCATTTTCACCTCACACTTCTCATTTTCCCCTCAGTATATACATGTTTGTCATCTCCCTTATATATAGTGTATACCTGTATGTCATCTCCCCTGTAAATAGTATATACCTGCAGTATGTCATCTCCTCCTGTATATTGTATATACCTATGTGTCATCTCCTCCTGTATATAGTATATACCTGTATGTCATCTCTTCTGTATATACTATATACCAGTATGTCATCTCCTCCTATATATAGTGTAAGTCATCTCCTGTATATAGTATATACCTGTATGTAATCTCCCCTGTATATAGTATATACCTGCTGTATGTCATCTCCTCCTCTATATACCTATGTGTCATCTCCTCTTTTATATAGTATATACCTGTATGTCATCTCCTCCTGCACATAGTATATACGTTTGTTATCTCCTCTTGTATATAGTATATACCTGTAAGTCATCACCTCCTGTATATAGTATATACCTGTATGTCATCTGCTCCAGTATATAGTATATACCTGTGAGTTATCTCCTCCTGTATATAGTATGTACCTGTATGTTATCTCCTCCTGTATATAGTATATACCTGGTTGTCATCTGCTCCTGTATATAATATATATCTGTGTGTCATCTCCTCCTGTATATAGTATATATGTGTGTCATCTCCCCTGTATATAGTATATAACTGTGTGTCATCTCCTCCTATATATAGTATATATCTGTGTGTCATCTCCCCTGTATATAGTTTGTACCTGTATGTCATCTCCTCCTGTATATAGTATATACCTGTATGTCATCTCCTCCTGTATATAGTATATACCTGTGTGTCATCTCTCCTGCATATAGTATATACCTGTGTGTCATCTCCCCTGTATATAGTATATACCTGTGTGTCATCTCCCCTGTATATAGTATGTACCTGTATGTCATCTCCCCTGTATATAGTATATACCAGTGTCATGTCCTCCTGTATATAGTATATACCTGTGTGTCATCTCCCCTGTATATAGTATATATGTGTGTCATCTCCTCCTGTATATAGTATACACTTGTGTGTCATCTCCTCCTGTATATAGTATATACCTGTATGTCATCTCCTCCTGTATATAGTATATACCTGTTTGTCATCTCCTCCTGTATATAGTATATACCTGTAAGTCATCTCCTCCTGTATATAGTATATACCTATATGTCATCTGCTCCAGTATATAGTATATACCTGTGAGTTATCTCCTCCTGTATATAGTATGTACCTGTATGTCATCTCCTCCTGTATATAGTATATACCTGTGTGTCATCTCCTCTTGTATATAGTATATACCTGGTTGTCATCTGCTCCTGTATATAGTATATATCTGTGTGTCATCTCCTCCTGTATATAGTATATATGTGTGTCATCTCCTCCTGTATATAGTATATACCTGTGTGTCATCTCCTCCTGTATATAGTATATACCTGTGTGTCATCTCCTCCTGTATATAGTATATATCTGTGTGTCATCTCCCCTGTTTTATAGTATGTACCTGTATGTCATCTCCTCCTGTATATAGTATGTACCTGTATGTCATCTCCTCCTGTATATAGTATATACCTGTATGTCATCTCCTCCTGTATAGTTTATACCTGTGTGTCATCTCCCCTGTATATTGTATATACCTGTGTGTCATCTCCCCTGAATATAGTATGTACCTGTATGTCATCTCCCCTGTATATAGTATATACCAGTGTCATCTCCTCCTGTATATAGTATATACCTGTTTGTCATCTCCCCTGTATATAGTATATATGTGTGAGTCATCTCCTCCTGTATATAGCATATACCTGTGTGTCATCTCCTCCTGTATATAGTATATACCTGTATGTCATCTCCTCCTGTATATAGTATATACCTGTGTGTCATCTCCTCCTGTATATAGTATATACATGTGTGTCATCTCCTCCTGTATATAGTATGTACCTGTGTGCCATCTCCCCTGTATATAGTATGTACCTGTATGTCATCTCCCGTGTATATAGTATATACCAGTGTGTCATCTCCTCCTGTATATAGTATATACCTGTATGTCATCTCCCCTCTATATAGTATATACCTGTGTGTCATCTCCCCTGTATATAGTATATATGTGTGTGTCATCTCCTCCTGTATATAGTATATACCTGTGTGTCATCTCCTCCTGTATATAGTATATACCTGTATGTCATCTCCTCCTGTATATAGTATATACCTGTGTGTCATCTCCTCCTGTATATAGTATATACCTGTGTGTCATCTCCTCCTGTATATAGTATATACCTGTGTGTCATTTCCCCTGTATATAGTATGCACCTGTGTGTCATCTCCCCTGTATATAGTATATACCTGTGTGTCATCTTCCCTGTATATAGTATGTACCTGTATGTCATCTCCCCTGTATATAGTATATATGTGTGTGTCATCTCCTCCTGTATATAGTATATACCTGTATGTCATCTCCCCTGTATATAGTATATACCTGTGTGTCATCTCCCCTGTATATAGTATATGTGTGTGTCATCTCCCCTGTATATAGTATATACCTGTGTGTCTTCTCCTCCTGTATATAGTATATATCTGTGTCATCTCCTCCTGTATTAGACCTCGTTCACACGTTATTTGCTCAGTATTTTTACCTCAGTATTTGTAAGCTAAATTGGCAGCCTGATAAATCCCCAGCCAAAAGGAAGCCCTCCTCCTGGCAGTATATATTAGCTCACACATACACATACAGTGGGGCAAAAAAGTATTTAGTCATTCAGCAATAGTGCAAGTTCCACCACTTAAAAAGATGAGAGGCGTCTGTAATTTACATCATAGGTAGACCTCAACCATGGGAGACAAACTGAGAAAAAAAAATCCAGAAAATCACATTGCCTGTTTTTTTATCATTTTATTTGCATATTATGGTGGAAAATAAGTATTTGGTCAGAAATAAAATTTCATCTCAATACTTTGTAATATATCCTTTGTTGGCAATGACAGAGGTCAAACGTTTTCTGTAAGTCTTCACAAGGTTGCCACACACTGTTGTTGGTATGTTGGCCCATTCCTCCATGCAGATCTCCTCTAGAGCAGTGATGTTTTTGGCTTTTCGCTTGGCAACACGGACTTTCAACTCCCTCCAAAGGTTTTCTATAGGGTTGAGATCTGGAGACTGGCTAGGCCACTCCAGGACCTTGAAATGCTTCTTACGAAGCCACTCCTTCGTTGCCCTGGCGGTGTGCTTTGGATCATTGTCATGTTGAAAGACCCAGCCACGTTTCATCTTCACTGCCCTTGCTGATGGAAGGAGGTTTACACTCAAAATCTCACGATACATGGCCCCATTCATTCTTTCATGTACCCGGATCAGTCGTCCTGGCCCCTTTGCAGAGAAACAGCCCCAAAGCATGATGTTTCCACCACCATGCTTTACAGTAGGTATGGTGTTTGATGGATGCAACTCAGTATTCTTTTTCCTCCAAACATGACAAGTTGTGTTTCTACCAAACAGTTCCAGTTTGGTTTCATCAGACCATAGGACATTCTCCCAAAACTCCTCTGGATCATCTAAATGCTCTCTAGCAAACTTCAGATGGGCCCAGACATGTACTGGCTTAAGCAGTGGGACACGTCTGGCACTGCAGGATCTGAGTCCATGGTGGCGTAGTGTGTTACTTATGGTAGGCCTTGTTACATTGGTCCCAGCTCTCTGCAGTTCATTCACTAGGTCCCCCCGCGCGGTTCTGGGATTTTTGCTCACCGTTCTTGTGATCATTCTGACCCCACGGGGTGGGATTTTGCGTGGAGCCCCAGATCGAGGGAGATTATCAGTGGTCTTGAATGTCTTCCATTTTCTAATTATTGCTCCCACTGTTGATTTCTTCACTCCAAGCTGGTTGGCTATTGCAGATTCAGTCTTCCCAGCCTGGTGCAGGGATACAATTTTGTTTCTGGTGTCCTTTGACAGCTCTTTGGTCTTCACCATAGTGGAGTTTGGAGTCAGACTGTTTGAGGGTGTGCACAGGTGTCTTTTTATACTGATAACAAGTTTAAACAGGTGCCATTACTACAGGTAATGAGTGGAGGAAAGAGGAGACTCTTAAAGAAGAAGTTACAAGTCTGTGAGAGCCAGAAATCTTGATTGTTTGTTTCTGACCAAATACTTATTTTCCACCATAATATGCAAATAAAATGATAAAAAAACAGACAATGTGATTTTCTGGATTTTTTTTTCTCAGTTTGTCTCCCATAGTTGAGGTCTACCTATGATGTAAATTACAGACGCCTCTCATCTTTTTAAGTGGTGGAACTTGCACTATTGCTGAATGACTAAATACTTTTTTGCCCCACTGTAATAGACAGGTCATGTGACTGACAGCTGCCATATTTCTTATATGGTTCATTTGTTGCTCTTGTAGTTTGTCTGCTTATTAATCAGATTTTTATTTTTGAAGGATAATACCAGACTTGTGTGTGTTTTAGGGCGAGTTTCATGTGTCAAGTTGTGTGTGTTGAGTTGCGTGTGGCGACATGCATGTAGCGACTTTTGTGAGATGAGTTTTGTGTGGCGACATGTGTGTAGCAACTTTTTGTGTGTCGAGTTGCATGTGACAGGTTAGTGTAGCAAGTTGTGTGTAGCAAGTTGTGTGCAGCAAGTTTTGCGCATGGCGAGTTTTATGTGTGGTGCGTTTTGAGTATGTGCAAGTTTTGTGTGAGGCAACTTTTGCATGTGTTGCAACTTTTGTGCATGTGGCAATTTTTCCACGTGTGCAAGTTTTGCGTGTGGCGAGTTTTCCATGAGGTGAGTTTTGCACGTGTGGCGAGTTTTGCGTGAGCCTAGTTTTGCATGTGGCGAGTTTTGCGTGTGGCGAGTTTTGAGCGGCGACCTTTGTGTTTCGACTTTTATGTGGCGAGGTTGGTGTATGTGTGGTGAAATGTGTGCGGAGGGTGGTATATGTGTTCAAGCACGTGGTAGTGTGTGGCGCATTTTGTGTGTGTGTTCATATCCCCGTGTGTGGTGAATATCCCATGTCGGGGCCTCACCTTAGCAACTGTACGGTATATACTCTTTGGCGCCATCGCTCTCACTCTTTAAGTCCCCCTTGTTCACATCTGGCAGCTGTCAATTTGCCTCCAACACTTTTCCTTTCACTTTTTCCCCATGATGTAGATAGGGGCAAAATTGTTTGGTGAATTGGAAAGCGCGGGGTTAAAATTTTGCCTCACAACATAGCCTATGACGCTCTCGGGGTCCAGACGTGTGACTTTGCAAAATTTTGTGGCTGTAGCTGCGACGGTGCAGATGCCAATCCCGGACATACACATACACATACACACACACAGTGGGGAAAAAAGTATTTAATCCGCGACCAATTGTGCAAGTTCTCCCACTTAAAAAAATTAGAGAGGCCTGTAATTGACATCCTAGGTAGACCACAACTATGAGAGACAAAATGTGAAAACAAATCCAGAAAATCACATTGTCTGATTTGGCAAGGTTTGTTTTTCAAATTATGGTGGAAAATAAGTATTTAGTCACCGAAAAACATGCACGATTTCTGGCTCTCACAGACCTGTAACTTCTTCTTTAAGAGGTTACTCTGTCCTCCACTCATTACCTGTAGTAATGGCACCTGTTTGAACTTGTTATCAGTATACAAGACACCTTTCCACAACCTCAGTCACACTCCAAACTCCACTATGGTGAAGACCAAAAAGCTGTTGAAGGACACCAGAAACAAAATTGTAGTCCTGCACCAGGCTGGGAAGACTGAATCTGCAATAGGCAAGCAGCTTGGTGTGATGAAATCAACTGTGGGAGCAATAATAACAAAATGGAAGACATAGTAGACCACTGATAATCTCCCTCGATCTAGGGCTCCTAGCAAGATCTCACTCTGTGGAGTCAAAATAATCACAAGAGCTGTGAGCAAAAATCCCAGAACCACACGGAGGCATCTAGTGAATGACCTGCACAGAGCTGGGACCACCGTAACAAAGGCTACCATCAGTAACACACTATGCCACCAGGGACTCAGATCCTGCAGTGCCAGATGTGTCCCCCTGCTTAATCCAGTACATGTTCGGGCCTGTCTGAAGTTTGCTTGAGAGCATTTGGATTATCCAGAATTGTATTGGGAGAATGTCATATGGTCTGATGAAACCAAAGTAGAACTGTTTGGTAGAAACAAAATTCGTCATGTTTGGAGGAGACAGAATACTGAGCTGCATTCAAAGAACACCATACCTACTGTGAAGCATGAGGGTGACAACATCATGCTTTAGGGCTGTTTCTCTGCCAGGGACCAGGCCGACTGATCCGTGTACATGAAAGAATGAATGGGGCCATGTATCATGAGATTTTGAGTGCAAACCTCCTTCCATCAGCAAGGGCATTGAAGATGAAAGGTGGATGGGTCTTTCAGCATGATAATGATCCCAAGCACACAACCAGGGCAACGAAGGAATAGCCAGTCTCCAGATCTCAACCCCATAGAAAACCTTTGAAGGGAGTTGAAAGTCCGTGTTGCTCATCACGTTCGGTCACGTGGCCTATCACGTTCCCTAATCAAAGTCATTTTAGGTTTGTGTGTGTGTGTGTGTGTGAAGCTCATTCACTACTTCCATCTATCCAAATCCCCTGAAAATGGCTGGACTGTCATTGTAAATACAACATTGTAAATACACACCTGCACTTTGTATCTCCCCCACCTCATTGTAGATTGTAAGCTCTCACGAGCAGGATCGTCAGATTTTGCTTTAATTATTGTATTGTTAACGTTGTTACTTATGACTGTTGTGTTTGAAACTGTTAAACTGTAAAGCGCTGCGGAATATGTTGCCACTATATAAATAATACCCATGTTAGCTAGATTAATAATTGTTTGTTAAGTACCACTGCCTCCTATTTGTCTGAGCTGCTACATCTGCGTACCTGTTTACACCTCAATCCAGCCTTAGTCAGGGTTCATTTATGCAGCATTTGTGCCTTATGTGGTATTAATCACTTCTAACCATTATCACAAGTGTACCTGAGGCTAGTATGAAGATGTCACTAATGGGACTTTCTTTGTGACCTGCACACTCAAAGATAAAATGAAAGGGTGAAGTGCTCTACTTCTTTGCCTTTTGACTCAGAGGTCTGAAATCATAATTTCCTTTTCATTGCTATGAAACTTTAATGTGCATTTGCGCCATTGTATTCAATAGAGGATTCCAACAACACCGAGATCTGTAGTGTCAATGTCAAGATGAAAAGGTGCAGTAAGCAGACCTTCTATTGACTGCGGGGGTCGCATGAGAGGACAGAAACCCTCATCAGTCATATCTATTGATGTTTAAAAAAGAGTTTTCCTTTAATATATCAATTAGAGCAGCATGTTGGTTAGTTTCATTTACACTATAACTGATGATTAACATTGCAATTTATAAGATACGGATTAGAATATCTAAAAGCAGGAAATGGATTAAAATAATAACAGAAATAAAACTTCCAAGAAACTCTATATTTGTATCTTTCTTTTTCCCATTTTTCCCCATAATGCAAAAAAGTCAGGTTAGGTATATTACAGTGCTGTGCAAATTAATTGGGACAAAGCAAAAAAATAAAATGTTATAATGCACTGTTACATACTACATCTGAAAATTACCTTTTTCCACTAGCTAGTTGACCAAGATTTATTTATTATATATTAAAACTGGTTTGAATCACTGACTGGTAACCAACTTACGATTTTACTTAAAAAATGCTGTGTCCCAATTAATTTGCACAGCACTGTAGGCATACTGCTTTAGATGCTCATATGTAGTTAAAGTATGGTTTCACATTTTCATTTGCATTAAAGTGTTTTTTTGCTACCCCATCTGAGAACAGCATGATGAATGGGCAGAGACCCTGATTCCAGTTATGTGCCACTTTAGTGGATGCTGCAGGTTTTATAGAATCACTGATTTATCTGCTACAGATCTACTGGTTCTCTGAATGCGGCGCTCTGTATATCTCCACCCACAATATTGATTGACAGCTTTGTGTACTGTGCATAAGCAGAAAACGGTCAATTAGTTGTGGTGGCGGGGTTATACAGAGCTCATGATTATGGATTACTACACGGCAGCAGGTTTACTACTCCTCTAGTAATATAATCAATGGTTTATCAGCAGGAGATTATAAAAACTACAGCAAGCAGCTCTGTAAGTGACACATCGGTGCAATCAGGGTTTCTGTCTCTACATTATGCTTATCTCACATTAGGTGACAAATCTGATAACATATTTCCTTTAAAAATGATTTTAGGGATAAACAGCTAAATGTATTGTACTTACTTTCAAATCAAAGTAAAAAAAAATCTGTACATTGCACTAGTACTTGTGTGACAATACCGAGCTGTTGTGATCTTATATTTCCTGTTCTTTCCCTAATATAAACCCATATAGAAAAAACACAGATCCCATTATAGTCAATGGGGTCCATCTTCAACTGTCTGTTTCCATCTCTTACAGTTCTATTCTTCTGTTCCTTTATAGGAGCATAAAAACTAGGCAATTGCATTATGAAGAATTTGGAATTACTTATGCTTCTAAACAATGATAATCCATTTACACTGCACGATTATTATGAATTATGAATAAATTTGCAGCATAAACGGGCTGCCGATCACCTGATGAACATGCAAAACAATCATTCATTAGGTAAAATGGTCTTTTGGTTGGTGCAAACGATCATCGTTCTTGGCCGAACATCGTCAGAGCCTGCACTTCTCACAACAATGGCAGCCTATGCACACCAAATAATTTAATTCTGACAAACCGGCTAATAAACGACCCAAGATCGGTGATTATTTGCTGTTCAATGGTTGTTTAATGCAGCAAAATCAAGTACCGTAATGTGAACACACCTTAATAGTAACTTTAGAGAGCTGTTATAATGCAATTCTGCAGCGCCCCAGAGTCCTGGTCGTTGCAGTACTGTGGCTCCGCCACTACGGGGAGCTATGGTACATCTGATTGCACTAAAGGAGTTTCTCTGACCAGGTAACACCTCATTACACTTCACACTCCGGCCACCAGGGGGGGTGGTCCTATCTAGTAGGCCACTCCTCACACTCTGGTAAAACTGGGGGAGAGTGCAGGAAGACAAGAGGGGCGTGGAGTAGGCGTAGACCAGCCAAAAGAAGCGCGGAACGGAAAGCGCAGTAAGGCACCAATCCCGGAAGAGGAACTCCGACCTCCAGCAGGTTAGTGGGAGGAAGGGACAGCCATGTCCGAGTCGGGAGGAGAGGAGGTGGCGGCCGCAGCCGCGGACGCAGGGGCAGCTCCGGTCCCCGCAGCGAGTGAAGTCGCGGCCCTAATACCACCACCGGTTGCCGCAGAACCCGCTGTTCCCCGCAGCCAGTCGGACACTGCCGTTAACACAAAAGCCATAATGCCCTTCTCCATGCCGTACCTGCCCGGAGCGGCCTGGCTCCCACGATACTCCGGGGAGTCGCATACATTCACTGACTTTAAGGAAGGGCTCTGCAGCCTGCTCGAGTTCTATCCCCTGACAGAGCCTCAGAAGGTTCATATGATAACCGGCCAACTCTTTGGGGTGGCTCTGAGAGAATTGAAGTCTTGGCCCGCCGAGGATAAGGGAACTGCACAGCAGATTTTTGCAAAGCTTAAAGCCACCTTCGATACTCGCACTGCTACAGAGATTAAACTGACTTTCTATGGATGCAAACAGAGACCGCAGGATAGCTTACGGGACTATGCCCTTAATCTCCAGGAGGCGATGCGGGCCATTAAGCAGAGTGACCCCGGCAGCATGCAGGATGAGGATAAACTCCTGAAGGAGCGGTTCATTGAGGGGCTCCTGTGCAGTCACCAGCGGGGCCAATTGCACTTCCTGGCCATGCAAAATCCAGACTTGACTTTTGCGCAATTCAAAGATAAGGCTATCCAGGCATTGCAGGAGCGACAGCTCAGCCGCGCAATACCACCCAGGCGCCCCGCTCTCACATACCACCAGGAGGTGGCATCGGATACCCCAGTTGCCGCGGAGGCCGACGCCCAGAGCTTCGAGGACGACTCCCCTGCAGGACTTCGCCTCCAGATGCAAGAGCTAACCAAGAGCGTTGCTGCCCTAGCCCGGATGGTGCAGTCCCTACAGGAGGCCCCCAAAGAAAAGATCCAGCTAGCCTCCGGACCAGAAGATGTCCCCTGGACGCGACAGAAGAGGACCCCACCGACCAGAGGCCGGGACAGCGATAGCTTCCATCAGGACGGACGACCCATCTGCCGCCGATGTCACCAGGTGGGCCACCTTGCAAGGTACTGTCCTTTAAACGAGCAACCCCTGGGGCAAAGGGCCAACCCCCAGGAGTAGGACGGTCAGGCCCGCAGCATTGGAGAACCAAGTATATTGGAGGACGACCAGTTCTCCCTGTAGTGATTGATGGAATCCCCTTGAACTCTTTGCTGGACACCGGTTCTCAGGTGACGACTATACCTCACGTGCTTTATAAACAATATTGGGAGGACGCTGATATTACTCGTGGCCCTGACGATGATTTCACCATAATAGCCAGTAATGGTCAGCCGTTGCCACAAGTGGGGTATAAGGAGGTCACCATCAAGGTGGGGCGGGTGGAATTGAAAGCCCAAGGGATTGTGATTGTTGATATTGATCGTCGAGAATGTAATCCCATGATGACTCTTGGTACTAATGTTATAGAAAATTGTCTTGCAGAAGTTATTGTTTTGTTGCAACAGGTGGCGGAAACCGCTGGCCACAGCGAGCAACGTGCCCTGCAGAAGGAAATCAGAGCGCTGATGCAGAGACAGCAGGTAGAGCTGACTGGTGGTGAGATTGGTCGTGTCACTGTGAGTGATTCAAACCCCATCGCGATACCCCCCAGGAGTGAGATGTTAATATGGTGTCGGGCAGCCATAGGCCTCAGGGGTAAGGACTACCAGGCCTTGGTAGAACCCGTATATTCAGACAATAGGCCTACTGTTCTGACAGCCCGGGGGGTGGTCGACGTCCGCCAGGGGAGAGTGCCCGTACGTGTCCTCAATTGTGGGGAGGAAGAGGTTCACCTCACCAAGTATACCACGCTCGCCAAACTGTTCACTGTCAATAATAGTGTGATACAGACACCTGAACCCTTGGTTCCGTCAGACGTGGCGGAGAACAAAGGTTCTGCAGAGCACTCGAAAGACTGGTGTCGGGAATTGCATGTGGGCACTGACTCTACCCCATCCCATCAAAAACAGGGGGCCTACAGGGTGGTACACGAGTACGAGCAGGTATTCAGCAAACACCCCTTAGATTTTGGGCAGGTGAAAGGGATCCAACATCATATCCCCACGGGAGATCACCGACCCATAAAAGAGAGATATCGCCCTGTACCCCCAGCTCATTATCAGTGTGCCAAGGACATGTTGCGGGAAGTGAAGGAGGCTGGGGTGGTGAGAGACAGCTGTAGCCCCTGGGCAGCTCCGTTAGTCCTTGTTAAAAAGAAAGATGGTACCATGAGGATGTGTGTTGATTACAGGCAGTTGAATCGCATTACACATAAGGACGCATACCCACTGCCCAGGATAGAGGAGTCTCTGGCTGCCTTAAAATCTGCTAACTACTTCTCTACCTTAGATCTCACCAGTGGGTACTGGCAGGTTCCTGTAGCGGAGGCGGACAAAGAGAAGACGGCCTTCACGACACCAATGGGTCTCTGCGAGTTCAACTACATGCCCTTCGGATTGTGCAATGCTCCCGGGACGTTCCAGAGGATGATGGAGTGCTGCCTAGGACACATGAACTTTGAAACTGTGCTGCTGTATTTGGATGATGTCATTGTCTTCTCTAAGACCTACGAAGACCATCTGAAGCACCTCGCCGAGGTATTTGAAGCCCTGTCCAACTTCGGCTTAAAGGTGAAACCGTCCAAGTGTCATCTGCTGAAACCTAAAGTGCAGTACCTGGGCCATGTGGTGAGCGCTGAAGGAGTGGCCCCAGACCCCGACAAGGTCACAGTGATCAAGGACTGGCCAAAGCCCAGTGACCTCCACGAAGTCCGGCAGTTCCTCGGGCTGGTAGGCTATTACCGAAGGTTCATTAAGGACTTCACCAAGAAGGCCGCACCCTTGCAAAACCTGTTGGTGGGCCAACCAAAGAAGACCAAGGGGAGGAACACCCCCTTTGATTGGAAGAAGGAGCTGGAGGAATCCTTCACCTGTTTGAAGTCGGCACTGACGGGAGAAGAGGTACTGGCTTACCCCGAATACGACCAACCGTTTGTGCTGTACACAGATGCCAGTAATGTGGGATTAGGAGCCGTGCTGTCTCAGGTCCAGAAAGGCAAAGAAAGGGTGATCGCTTATGCCAGCAGGAAACTCCGGCCCATGGAAAGGAACCCTGACAACTACAGTTCCTTTAAGCTGGAATTCCTTGCCATTGTCTGGGCAGTGACAGAGAGGTTCAAACACTACCTGGCCTCCGCGAAATTCACCATCTTCACGGACAACAATCCGCTAACGCATCTGGATACTGCCAAACTCGGGGCTTTGGAACAGCGATGGATGGCCCGGCTGTCCAACTACGATTACACCATCAAGTACCGGGCAGGACACGAGAATGCCAATGCCGATGCCTTGTCCCGAATGCCCAATTTGCCAGAAGCGGGAGAAGACCCGGAGGCACTTGAAGAGGTGGAGCTGCCTGCATTCCATCGCCCCAAAGCCACTCAGAGCTCTCATCATGTGAAGAACAGGCACAAGAACCAACCGGATGCCACGCTGAATCCCCTGCCCCATCACGGGTGGGCGGAAACCCAGGATGGTGACCCCGCGGTCCGTCGGGTGAAAGAGCTTTTGACGCAGGCAGGGTTGCACCCTGGCCCAGATGACCCACAAGAGACCCAACAGCTGTGGAAGGGGAGAGGCAAACTATTTATCCATGATGGCAAGTTGTGCAGGAGGAGCATCGACCCACGTACTCATGAATTGGTGTGGCAGATAGTGGTGCCAAGGCGAGATGCGCCCATGGTTCTGGGAGCCTACCATGATGGAGCCGGACACTTCGGATGGAGGAAGCTAGAAAGGCTACTCCGAGGGAGGTTCTATTGGATTGGCATGAAGAGAACCATTGAGAAGTGGTGTCGGGAGTGTGGTCCATGTAGTCTGCGCAGGAAGGACCGTGACAGTCAACGGGCTCCCCTGCGGCCTATCATCACCAAACGGCCGCTCGAACTGGTCGCGCTGGATCATGTGAAGCTGACACCTAGCCGGTTGGGCTATATCTACGCCCTTACCATCGTGGACCACTACTCCAGGTTTTTGGTGGTTGTACCTGTCAAGGATCTAACGGCCAGGACTGCCGCCAGGGCCTTCCAGCAGCACTTTTGTAGGCCCCATGGCTACCCAGAGAAGGTACTGACCGATCAGGGACCTGCATTCGAAGCAGAAGTGTTCCAAAAATTCTGCCAACTGTACGGGTGTAAGAAGATCAGAACCACACCGTACCACCCTCAAACCAACGGGATGTGCGAGAAGATGAACCAAGTGGTAATCGATTTATTGAAGACCTTGCCTGTGGAGGAACGGAACCTGTGGCCGATAAAGTTGCCTGACTTAGTGGATATGTACAATTACATCCCAGTAAATTCCACCAACTGTACTCCAGCGTACCTGATGCGAGGAAGATCTAGTCGGTTACCCGTTGATCTGGACATGGGGGTCCTAGTACCCAAAGATACCTCGCCGGATGCAGATTGGGATGCAGAAAGGCAGCAAAGGTACCGCGAAGTACAGGAGTGTGTAGAAAGAAGTCTCGCCCAGGCTAGGCAGAAACAAGAAAGGGACTACAACCAACACGCTCCTGCGATTCCCCTGTCACCTGGTGAGCAAGTACTTAAACGAAAGAGGAGATTACACAAGCTCGATGACCAATGGGAAGCGGAACCGTATACCATCCTGCCATCCGACTTCGACAACACGAAGGTCTGTCTCATCAGCAAGGACAGAGGGGAGACCTCGACAGCGGTATCCAGGGATCACCTTAAGGTCTGCCCCGATAAGTTGAGAGAGAGGGACACGGCCCCAGAAATCTCCCCGCCGGTGGAAAAGGAGAAGATGATCCATACCGTCCTTGGTGACTTTCCCCAGTCCTGGACTCAGATAAATCAAGCCATCGTGGTACCTGTTCTAATGTTTCAACAGCCAGACCCACCAGAAACAATGGTGGTACCAGATCATCCGGTCACGCAACCTCAACAAGCCTTACCTGAAGATGCCATGCCAACCGTTGAATCGGCAAACCCTCCCTCTGCTATCGGTGAATGTGCTGTACCCACTGTTGATAGCAGCAGCTCTGAGAGCCCCAACCTGCCAGTGCTACCCAGACTCACTAGAAGTGTAGCTAGAAGACAGTGCACTACACCAGCGGTAGCAAGCATAGCGGGCCCTGTTAGGCCAATAGCAACCCCTGCGCTGCGAAGGTCCACACACAGCACTCAAAATCAAACTCCCCTCCGCTACAAAACTTGGAGGTATTAATAAGGGCTGCTATTTAGTTGAAAATGTTTGTGTGTATATCTTTTGTTACAGGTTTTAAAATGGACAATAGAGTAATGGACGGTGAATTGCTCAAAAACTGTCAAAAAGGGGGACCCCTTTGTTTACCCGGGGTCCCCGCTGTTTCAACCACTGAACTGAGAGTCATAAACTGTGCATGACCTAACTTTCGCAACGTTCAAGAGTTCTCACCTCCCATAAAGGGAAGCACTGTTATGTTTAATTGTTATGCTATTTCGAAAATTTTGTGTGTTTCCTGTTAACATGTATTGTTGTTCTTGTTTTCCCAGTCCGGGAGTACTGGATTTAACCGGGGGGGAGTGCAGCGCCCCAGAGTCCTGGTCGTTGCAGTACTGTGGCTCCGCCACTACGGGGAGCTATGGTACGTCTGATTGCACTAAAGGAGTTTCTCTGACCAGGTAACACCTCACTACACTTCACACTCCGGCCACCAGGGGGGGTGGTCCTATCTAGTAGGCCACTCCTCACACTCTGGTAAAACTGGGGGTTGGACAGGAAGACAGAGAGAAGTAGCTGGGAAGAGCTAGTGAGAGGACCTGTCAGGGATGGGATCCTGGCAGACTCCTCAGAGCAGAACTAACCAGTGAACAACGGGAATACAGTAAAGAGGAATTAGGACCAGAAGGAGTCGTGCTGTTAGACCGAGGCAACATCCTTCTGAGGCGCAAACAGTCGGTGGCCGGAACGCCGAGCAAGTAAGAGACTCTAAGTACTACTGCAAACCACGGCAGGGCAGCCAATTATAGGTTGGCTGTCTCACACAAATCACCTAAGCAGACATCGGAGGCAGCTGTGGGAGAGGGGCGACTCTAGGGTCCCGGAAGAACTCCAGGCCTACCCCGTCATACGGGTGCGTCCTAGCCATATCATCTGGGGGACGGAGAGAACGAACATCAGAGACAGACAGATTCAGTTGTGAGGACTATCCCGGGAGCTCAGCAGGGAAGGACTACAACACCCAGCGCTAGAAGGTAGACACTGATTCCCACCTGTAAAGAGAACTCCTGATATGCTTTTGGACCGGCCGGTCTCTGACAGCCCGGTGGACAGCGCTCTGGACTGAGGTCTCTACACCCTTCAGTAAAGAGGTAAAGAGACTGCAACCTGGTGTCCTCGTTATTTACTGCACCGCACCACCTACATCCGTCACATCATTCACTGTGCGCCCCTCGGCAGGGTCACGGACCGGGCCTAGCCACCGTGACAACCCCAGAGCAGAGACTCAGAGGCCCGGTACCGGGTACCCCTCGGCCCTGCGGCAGTGGGGGCGCTCCAATTCCCTAATATTAAAGACTAGATGGTGGCCCGATTCTAACGTATCGGGTATTCTAGAATATGCATGTCCACGTAGTATATTGCACAGCCCACGTAGTATATTGCCCAGCCCACGTAGTATATTGCCCAGCCCACCTAGTATATTGCCCAGCCCACGTAGTATATTGCACAACCCACGTAGTATATTGCCCAGCCCACGTAGTATATTGCCCAGCCACGTAGTATATTGCCCAGTGACGTAGTATATTGCCCAGCCACGTAGTATATTGCACAAGCGACGTAGTATACAGCACAGAGCCGCGTAGCATATTGCCCAGTTACGCAGTATATTGCCCAGTGACGTAGTATATTTGTCACGGGGAAACTAGGTGGGCAAGAGCTAATAACCCGGGCCCCTGCAATTTCCCTCAGACTAGGGAAATCCTGACTGACCCTCTACCTAGAGTTTACACTGATGGTGTGCATGTCTAGGCCTTGACCCTCGCCCTGTCTCCTGTTTCAACCCTAGGCTGAAACCACCGCCCACCACCCAGTGAAAAGATCATACACCAATACCCACAGTTAGAACAGACAAGAATAATGGAAAATATACACCACGCCGCAGTCACTCAGGAATACACTATAAATGCGCATGGCAAAATAAATACAAATATAGGAAGGAGTAAATAAGACAAAGGGAAATACACCACCAGCAACGAATCTCCAACCACCAGCTCTCCTCACCAGACCGAGATAACAACGCACAAGACAGAAGCTATAATCGGCGACGCCCAATGTTCAGGAGAACTATTTAAAGGCAATGGGCATGGCCCAGTTTCCAATCCGAGCATCAGGTAAATGAACCCCGGACCAGCTAGATAAAATCTAGCCGACGCCAATGAGCACATAGTGGTCAAAAGCGGAATTACCGCTGTCTGTCGAACGACCTGGTCTGAACAGCGTCCGACATGACAATATTGCCCCGTAGTATATTGCACAGCGACGTAGTATACAGCAGAGCCACGTAGTTTATTGCCCAGTGATGTAGTATATTGCCCAGCCCACGTAGTATATTGCCCAGCCCACGTAGTATATTGCACAGCCCACGTAGTATATTGCCCAGCCCACGTAGTATATTGCACAGCCCACGTAGTATATTGCACAGCCCACGTAGTATATTGCACAGCCCACGTAGTATATTGCCCAGCCGCGTAGTATATTGCCCAGTGACGTAGTATATTGCCCAGCCACGTAGTATATTGCACAGCGATGTAGTATACAGCACAGAGCCACGTAGTATATTGCCCAGTTACGCAGTATATTGCCCAGTGACGTAGTATATTGCCCAGTGACGTAGTATATTGCCCAGTTACGTAGTATATTGCCCAGTTGCGTAGTATATTTCCCAGTTACGTAGTATATTGCCCAGTTACGTAGTATATTGCCCAGTGACGTAGTATATTGCCCAGTGACGTAGTATACAGCACAGGGCCACGTAGTATATTGCCCAGCCACGTAGTATATTGGCCAGTCACGTAGTATATTGCCCAGCTACGTAGTATATTGCCCAGCCACGTATGTGACAGGTTAAAAAAATAAAAATAAACATATACTCACCTGTCTTTTCGTTTGGCCCTTCCAGCTTCCTTTTCCATTCATAATGTGTTCCATAGATCCTTGTTGCGGAGATATGTGGTACCTATGGTTCCCTCCGTTGATCCTCCTGCTCCGGTGTTGGTTGAGGGGGAGTTGGAATATGTGGTGAAGATTTTGGATTCTCGTTTTTCGAGGCGGAAGCTTCAGTATCTGGTCAAGTGGAAGGGTTATGGCCAGGAGGATAATTCTTGGGTTGTGGCCTCCGATGTTCATGCTGCCGATTTGGTTCGTGCTTTACATTTGGCTCATCCTGATCGGCCTGGGAGCTCTGGTGAGGGTTCGGTGACCCCTCCTCAAGGGGGGGGGGGGTACTGTTGTGAATTTCGTTCTGGAGCTCCCTCCTGTGGTTTCTAATGGTATTTTTGTGAGTTCTGCCCTTGGGCTCCCTCTGGTGGTTTCGAGTGGAACTGCTGCTTCTTTGGGTAGCTCTTGCAGCTGCCTTCACTAATCGCCTTGCCTGGGTTTGTTATTTAAACCTGCTCTGGGCTTTAGTTCATGCCAGCTGTCAATGTCCTTGGCTTGGATTTGGTTCTCTCCTTGGATTTCTCATATGGCCTGTCCTTGTCAGCAAAAGATAAGTTTTTGCTAGTCCTTGTTTGTCCATTTACTTGGACTCTATTGCTCTGCAAATATGTCTCTTTTTGTCCAGCTTGTCACTATGTCATATTCAGGCTAGCTGGAAGCTCTGGGAAAGCAGATTTGCCCCTCCACACCGTGAGTCAGTGTGGAGTTCATTTTTGTAAACTCTGCGTGGATTTTGTAGTTTTTAATACTGACCGCACAGTATCCTTTTCTCTCTGTCTATCAAGTTTAGTATTGGCCTCCTTTGCTGAAATCTGATTTCATTTCTGTGTATGTCATTTCCCTCTTCACTCACAGCCAATATTTGTGGGGGCTATCTTTCCTTTTGGGGTTTTCTCTGAGGCAAGATAGCGTTCTATTTCCTTCTTTAGGGGTAGTTAGTTCTTAGGCTGTGAATAGGTGTCTAGGGAGAGTTAGGAACATCCCACGGCTATTACTAGTGTTGTTGTTAGGATTAGGGACTGCGGTCAGTAGAGATACCACCTTCTCAGAGCTCGTCCCATGTTGCGTTTTAGCCACCAGGTCATATCAGTGTGGCCTCTTAACCACCAGGTCATAACAGTACAGCTGGCCCACAATGTGTTAAATGCATCTCAAAAGAGGGAAAAGAAAGTTCTGAGCCATTTTTTTTCCTTTGCAGCTTGTTTTGTATTTTTTTTCCCCTTAATCTCTGGGTGGTTCAGGATTTTGGTGCTGATATGGAGGATCAGGGTCTGTCCTTGCGCGTGGATCAACTCGCTGCAAGGGTACAGAGTATCCAAGATTATGTTGTCCAGACTCCGGTATTAGAGCCTAGAATTCCTATTCCTGATTTGTTTTCTGGGGATAGATCTAAATTTTTGAATTTTAAAAATAATTGCAGATTGTTTTTTGCTCTGAGACCCCGTTCCTCTGGTGACCCCATTCAGCAGGTGAAGATTGTTATTTCTTTGCTGCCTGGCGACCCGCAGGACTGGGCATTCTCCCTTGAGCCAGGAAATCCTGCATTGCTTAATATTGACGCATTTTTTCAAGCGCTCGGATTGCTGTATGACGAGCCTAATTCTGTGGATCAGGCAGAAAAAACTTTGCTGGCTCTGTGTCAGGGTCAGGAAGCAGCAGAGGTATACTGCCAGAAATTTAGAAAGTGGTCTGTGCTCACAAAATGGAATGAGTATGCCCTGGCAGCAATTTTTAGAAAGGGTCTTTCTGAAGCCCTTAAAGATGTTATGGTGGGGTTTCCTACGCCTGCTGGTCTGAATGAGTCAGTCTTTGGCCATTCAGATTGATCGGCGCTTGCGCAAGCGCAAGGTGGTGCACCATATGGCAGTGTCCTCTGAGCAGAGTCCTGAGCATATGCAATGTGATAGGATTTTGACTAGAGCAGAAAGGCAGAAATTCAGACGTCGGAATGGCCTGTGTTTTTACTGTGGTGATTCTGCTCATGCTGTTTCTGATTGCCCTAAGCGTACTAAGAGGGTCCCTAGGTCTGTTACCATTAGTACTGTACAGCCTTGATTTCTCTTGTGTTACCCTGATTTGCTCATTGTCGTCCTTTTCTGTTATGGCATTTGTGGACTCTGGCGCTGCCCTGAACTTAATGGACTTGGAATTTGCCAGGCGCTGTGGTTTTTCCTTGGAGCCTTTGCAGAGTCCTATTCCCTTAAGGGGGATTGATGCTACGCCATTGGCCAAGAATAAACCTCAGTACTGGACACAGTTAACCATGTACATGGCTCCAGCACATCAGGAAAATATTCGCTTTTTGGTGTTGCATAATTTGCATGATGTTGTTGTGCTGGGTTTTCCATGGTTACAGGTACATAATCCAGTGCTGGATTGGAGATCTATGTCTGTAACTGGTTGTGGTTGTCAGGGGATACATAGTGATATTCCTTTGATGTCCATTTCCTCGTCCCCTTCTTCTGAAGTTCCTGACTTTTTGTCGGATTTCCAGGATGTATTTGATGAGCCCAAGTCCAGTTCCCTGCCTCCTCATAGGGACTGCGATTGTGCCATTAATTTGATTCCTGGCTGTAAGTTCCCTAAGGGCCGACTTTTCAATCTGTCTGTGCCAGAGCATGCCGCTATGCGGAGTTATGTAAAGGAGTCCTTGGAGAAGGGGCATATTCGCCCGTCTTCGTCACCATTGGGAGCGGGATTTTTTTTTGTTGCCAAGAAGGATGGCTCCTTGAGACCCTGTATAGATTATCGCCTTCTCAATAAGATCACTGTCAAGTTCCAGTACCCTTTACCTTTACACTCTGATTTGTTTGCTCGGATTAAGGGTGCCAGTTGGTTTACTAAAATCGACCTTCGAGGGGCGTATAATCTCGTGCGTATTAAACAAGGTGATGAATGGAAAACAGCATTTAATATGCCCGAAGGCCATTTTGAATATCTTGTGATGCCATTCGGGCTTTCTAATGCTCCATCGGTATTTCAGTCCTTTATGCATGATATCTTCCGGAATTATCTGGATAAATTCATGATTGTGTATTTGGATGATATTTTGGTTTTCTCCGATGATTGGGAGTCTCATGTGAGGCAGGTTAGGATGGTATTTCAGGTCCTTCGTGCTAATGCGTTGTTTGTGAAGGGGTCTAAGTGCCTCTTTGGAGTTCAGAAGGTTTCTTTTTTGGGTTTCATTTTTTCTCCCTCGGCTATTGAAATGGACCCTGTTAAAGTCCAGGCCATTCATGATTGGACTCAACCTACATCTGTAAAGAGCCTTCAGAAATTTTTGGGCTTTGCCAATTTTTATCGCTGCTTTATTGCTATTTTTTCTAGTGTGGTGAAGCCTCTGACCGATTTGACGAGGAAGGGCGCTGATGTGATGAATTGGTCCTCTGCGGCTGTTGAGGCCTTTCAGGAGCTTAAACGTCGTTTTACTTCTGCCCCTGTGTTGCGTCAGCCAGATGTTTCTCTCCCTTTTCAGGTTGAGGTTGATGCTTCTGAGATTGGGGCAGGGGCCGTTTTGTCTCAGAGAAATTCTGATGGCTCTTTGATGAAACCGTGTGCTTTCTTCTCCAGAAAGTTTTCGCCTGCTGAGCGTAATTATGATGTCGGCAATCGGGAATTGTTGGCTATGAAGTGGGCATTTGAGGAGTGGCGACATTGGCTTGAGGGAGCCAAGCATCACGTGGTGGTCTTGACTGATCATAAGAATCTGATTTACCTCGAGTCTGCTAAGCGGTTGAATCCTAGACAGGCTCGGTGGTCTCTGTTTTTCTCACGTTTTGATTTTGTGGTCTCGTATATTCCGGGATCTAAGAATGTGAAGGCTGATGCCCTTTCTAGGAGTTTTTTGCCTGATTCTCCGGGAGTTCTTGAGCCGGCTGGGATCCTCAAGGAGGGGGTGATTCTTTCTGCCATCTCCCCTGATTTGCGGCGGGTACTTCAGGAGTTTCAGGCTGATAAACCTGACCGCTGTCCTGTGGGGAAACTGTTTGTTCCTGATAGATGGACTAGCAGGGTAATTTCTGAGGTTCATTGTTCGGTGTTGGCTGGTCACCCTGGGATTTTCGGTACCAGAGATTTGGTGGCTAGGTCCTTTTGGTGGCCTTCCTTGTCGCGGGATGTGCATTCATTTGTGCAGTCCTGTGGGACCTGTGCTCGGGCTAAGCCTTGCTGTTCCCGTGCCAGTGGGTTGCTTTTGCCTTTGCCTATTCCTGAGAGGCCCTGGATGCATATTTCCATGGATTTTATTTCTGATCTTCCTGTTTCTCAGAAGATGTCTGTCATCTGGGTGGTTTGTGACCGGTTTTCTAAGATGGTCCATTTGGTACCGTTGCCTAAGTTGCCTTCCTCCTCTGATTTAATTCCATTATTTTTTCAGCATGTGGTTCGTTTGCATGGTATTCCGGAGAATATTGTGTCTGACAGAGGTTCCCAGTTCGTTTCCAGGTTTTGGCGGTCCTTTTGTGCTAGAATGGGCATTGATTTGTCTTTTTCTTCAGCATTCCATCCTCAGACAAATGGCCAAACGGAGCGAACCAATCAGACCTTGGAAACCTATTTGAGATGCTTCTTGTCTGCTGATCAGGATGATTGGGTGACCTTTTTGCCGTTGGCCGAGTTTGCCCTTAATAATCGGGCTAGTTCGGCTACCTTGGTTTCGCCTTTCTTTTGTAATTTTGGTTTTCATCCTCGTTTTTCTTCAGGGCCGCTTGAGCCTTCTGACTGTCCTGGTGTGGATTCTGTGGTGGACAGGTTGCAGCAAATTTGGACTCATGTGGTGGACAATTTGACGTTGTCTCAGGAAAAGGCTCAACGTTTTGCTAACCGTCGTCGGTGTGTTGGTCCCCGGCTTCGTGTTGGGGATTTGGTCTGGTTGTCTTCTCGTCATGTTCCTATGAAGGTTTCTTCCCCTAAGTTCAAGCCTCGCTTTATTGGGCCTTATAAGATTTCTGAAATTATTAATCCGGTGTCTTTTCGTTTGGCCCTTCCAGCTTCCTTTTCCATTCATAATGTGTTCCATAGATCCTTGTTGCGGAGATATGTGGTACCTATGGTTCCCTCCGTTGATCCTCCTGCTCCGGTGTTGGTTGAGGGGGAGTTGGAATATGTGGTGAAGATTTTGGATTCTCGTTTTTCGAGGCGGAAGCTTCAGTATCTGGTCAAGTGGAAGGGTTATGGCCAGGAGGATAATTCTTGGGTTGTGGCCTCCGATGTTCATGCTGCCGATTTGGTTCGTGCTTTCCATTTGGCTCATCCTGATCGGCCTGGGAGCTCTGGTGAGGGTTCGGTGACCCCTCCTCAAGGGGGGGGTACTGTTGTGAATTCCGTTCTGGAGCTCCATCCTGTGGTTGCTAATGGTATTTTTGTGAGTTCTGCCCTTAGGCTCCCTCTGGTGGTTTCGAGTGGAACTGCTGCTTCTTTGGGTAGCTGTGGCAGCTGCCTTCACTAATCACCTTGCCTGGGTTTGTTATTTAAACCTGCTCTGGGCTTTAGTTCATGCCAGCTGTCAATGTCCTTGGCTTGGATTTGGTTCTCTCCTTGGATTTCTCATATGGCCTGTCCTTGTCAGCAAAAGATACGTTTTTGCTAGTCCTTGTTTGTCCATTTACTTGGACTCTATTGCTCTGCAAATATGTCTCTTTTTGTCCAGCTTGTCACTATGTCATATTCAGGCTAGCTGGAAGCTCTGGGAAAGCAGATTTGCCCCTCCACACCGTGAGTCGGTGTGGAGTTCATTTTTGTAAACTCTGCGTGGATTTTGTAGTTTTTAATACTGACCGCACAGTATCCTTTTCTCTGTCTATCAAGTTTAGTATTGGCCTCCTTTGCTGAAATCTGATTTCATTTCTGTGTATGTCATTTCCCTCTTCACTCACAGCCAATATTTGTGGGGGGCTATCTTTCCTTTTGGGGTTTTCTCTGAAGCAAGATAGCTTTCTATTTCCTTCTTTAGGGGTAGTTAGTTCTTAGGCTGTGAAGAGGTGTCTAGGGAGAGTTAGGAACATCCCACGGCTATTACTAGTGTTGTTGTTAGGATTAGGGACTGCGGTCAGTAGAGATACCACCTTCTCAGAGCTCGTCCCATGTTGCGTTTTAGCCACCAGGTCATATCAGTGTGGCCTCTTAACCACCAGGTCATAACACTCACCTTCCGAGGGTACCCTTGTAGTTGTCGTCTCCTCACGCAGGACCTTGATGACGTCGCGGTCACATGACCGTGTCGCGGTCACATGCCTGTGACGTCACGGCAGGTCCTTTTCGCAGACCATCCTTCCACCGGAACCTGCCTGGAGCATCGCGAGGAGCGGGAAAGGTGAGTATATAATGATATTTTATTTTTTTAAATTATTTTTACCATTAGATGTTTTTACAATTGACGCTGCATAGGCAGCATCAATAGTAAAAACTTGGTCACACAGGGTTAATAGCGGTGGTAACGGAGTGAGTTACCCGCGGCATAACGTGGGCCGTTACCGCAGGCATTAACCCTGTGTGAGCGGTGACTGCGGGGAGTATGGAACGGGCGCCGGGTACTGACTGCAGGGGAGTAGGGAGGGACTAATGGGACTGTGGCCGATGCTGATTGGTCACGGCAGCCATGACAGGCAGCTGTCGAGACCAATCAGCGACTTGGATTCCATGACAGAGGCCGTGACCAATGAATATCCGTGACAGAAAGACAGAAGGACAGACGGAAGTGACCCTTAGACAATTATATAGTAGATGACCCCAATGAAAGCATCACTTAAATAGGAATGTATCAACAGAAAATGACCCACAAGCACAGACCTATATTTAACATCAAAATCTAAATAACATTTTTAAGGTATCGGTATTTTGCGAACATTTTCAGAATTTTTCTTCTTTTTAACATATAATGATTGTTTTTAATTTTTTTTGCCATTTTCACACTGGCCAATGATGTTAGGCTAGGACCATATTTCCTGTTCTTTAAGAAAATTCAAAAAATGTACATTACTTATTGTGAATGGTAGATCTTGTGTTATCAGTTATGTGTGGCACCCCAGGAGTTCGGTTGCCACAGTGGCATTGCCTCCCTCAAAGGCAGTAATGTCATGCTTGGAAGCAAGGAGGGGTCCCCTTACCAGGTGTCACTAAGAAAGAAGTAGAGCAGAACTTGGGTAGTGGAGCTGTGATTAAACTCACCCCAGAGCTGAGCGCTTGCAACCGGATTCCGGAGTCTGTGGTTGCGTGGGTACTGAAGTCCCAGCAGCTAAATCCGGAGGGCAGGGGACTGCAGGTCTCCTGGCCCAATCTAATACCAGGCGGCACAGCAGCATACCAGAGCCTGGAGCCGACACAAAGGAGCGGCACCTGTGAAAAGCTTGAGCTGCCTGCCGGACAAGTTTGTTTTTAAAAATAGAGAGTGAGTTAGCTGCAGGAGGACGAGCGGTGAGGCAGCAGGAAAAAGGGAAGACAGCGCAGAAGGGAAGGCCTCCGTACCTACCAGGCCAGGTGTATCCAAAAATTACTTCCAGGCCGCCCGGCTCTCCATTACGATCTGTTACCCGTACCCCGGTCTGTACTATCAACCATCAAGTAAAGGAAAACTACAACCTTGTGTCATTCTGTGATCTCTTGTGCCTTGAGTCCTGCACCACAAGGTACATGAAGCCTGACATAATCGGGACCGGTAGCCCTGGGGCCCCGCTCCACCAGTGGGGAGTAGAACCATCCCAGCTGCATCAACATCAGCCCCAGCAGTCTCTTTTAGCAGCGTCGGCCATCCGTTGCCGAACACCACATGTGGTGTCACGTTAAATCCCATATACTGTACATATTCCCCATTTTATGACCTGGTTCCGAGCACCCCACGGGCCTAGTGGGCGTGTCATATGTATAGAGATTCCAACCACAAAAAAATGGAATAAAGAATCCGCACCACTGCAAGAGAAAGGGTCACTGCGCCTAGCACTCCACACAGTCACGTGCCATAGACACCCCAAAAGGATGGGGTGCTCAATCTGAAGAAAGTATACAGAAAAATTCCAATGATAAAAGAGAGCTGAGAGAACTCACCGTCCTAAAAACAGTCCTTTATTGAAACGAGAGAATCTTCAGTAGGGGAGAATGTGAATGGTAACGGACGACGGCCGTTTCGCACAGCTGCGCTTCTATGACCTATACAGCTGACATGTGCATGCAACAGCCGCGGGTGGTATTTACCTTGTTAAATGCCGCTGTCAATTTATGACAGTGGCATTTAACTCGCGCTTACCGGAAGTGCGTCGTAAATCCTGACCATCGGTCACCCCGTCACATGATCATGGGTCACCGATGGGTCGGCATGACAACCAGAGTTCTGAAGCAGACCTCTATGGTTGTCATTGTCATCTTTGCCAGATTGCTATGAGCGCCGCCCGGTCAGAGGTGATCAAAGCACTGCAGCTTCTAGTCTCCCATGGAGACTATTGAAGCATGCCAATGGTGAAAAAAAAATGTTTTTAAAAATATATTAAAAAAATATACAAAAGTTCAAATCACCCCCCTTTCACCCCATTAAAATAAAACAATCAAAAAAATCAAATATACACATAATTAGTATCGCCGCATTTAGAATTGACCTATTAATATAAAAAAAGAATTAGCCCGATCGCTTAACGGTATAACGAGAAAAAAATTCAAAATGTCAGAATTACGTTTTTTTGGTCGCCGTGACATTGCAATAAATTGCAATAAAGGGCGATCAAAAGATTGTACCTACACCAAAATCGTATCAATACAACATCATCTCGGCGCACAAAAAATAGGACCCCACCCAGCCCCAGATCATGAAAAATGGAGGCGCTACAGGTCTCAGAATATGGCGTCATTTCTGTTTTTTTAACCAAACTTTGAATTTGTTTTTCACCACTTAAATAAAAAAGAACCTATACATGTTTGGTGTCTATGAACTCATAATAACCTGGAGGATCATAATGGCAGGTCAGTTTTAGCATTTAATGAACATGTTAAAAAAAAACAACTGTGGAATTGCACTTTTTTTTGCAATTTCACCGCACTTGGAATTTTTTTGCCTTTTTTCCAGTACACGATATGTTAAAACCAATGGTGTTGTTCAACATTACAACTTGTCCTGCAAAAACAAGCCCTCACATGGCCATATTGGCTGAAAAATAAAAAAAGTTATGGCTCTGGGAAGAAGTGAAGCAAAAAACGAAAACGCAAAAATGAAAATACCTCTGGTTATTAAGGGTTAAAAATACATTTAACACAAAAGACTGATTTAAACAATAGATCATTTTCTGAGGATACATTCACTGTCCCTGTATTTTTAGTTACCATTAGAGCCCTGTAAATTATTGGGCACAATATAAATGTATAGAAGGGCAATCAATGCCTGCAATGGAAACAAAACAGCTTCTCAGATGGTTATTTCAAAACTTTAAAAAAGTAAAATTTTATTATAAATTTATAAATAATATCTTAAAAATTTAGGAAATACATGGAATAAATTAGTACAAATATTTATGTTCAAGGCAGAAAGTGCTTGGATTGAAACAGATCCCAAACTTTGTCATGTAAAATAACAAAATCATACAGTAGTCATCCTCCCTGATTTGGAGCTGGATCTCCCCGCTGCTCTGGTCTCTGTGTTTTGAGGTAGACGGAATGAACCGCTGAGCTCAGTGATTGGCTGCAGCATTGATGTAAGATGTTGGCATGATAAAACAATGAGTCGGGGGGAACTGTGGTGAGGTGGCCCTGTCTGATTGTTATTTTATATGGCTAGATTTGTGGTTCACTTCTGTAAAGGTGGAAACTATGAAAAAGATCACTATCCGGTGACAAATGTCCATTAGGTTAAATTTTAGGCAAGGTCACAATGAAGCAAATCTGTATTAGGGCTCCTTTCCACTTGCGAGAAAAACGTCCGTGTCTCGCATGTGAAAACCAAGCTCTGGCGCCGGCACTTCAGAGCGGAGCCATTGACTTGGCTTGAAAAAAATCAGACATGTGCACAGCCTAACAGAATATCATAGGTATGAATGCTATGCCTGAAAGCCACTGGTGGCACTGATACAGGAAAATCGGACGGGATGTGTGAATGAGCCCTTAGGTGAACACAGACCTCATCTCTCAAAGTATAGTCCATTCATCACACATCAGTGGGATGTAAGCACGGCTTTCCAATGAGAAACATTGATACAATCAGCAATATCTATTCCAGTATTTTCATTGATACAATGTCTTACAAAGGAGTAAAAGATAAGTCTTTAGCTCAAACTGCCCATTTTAGGGTGAAAGTAGGAAATGTGATGACTTTTTATGGCAGCTGCAATGTAACTGTTGCAACAGATTCATTAGAGTCATTTTATGGGTGATCCATCTGAAATAGAAAGATCTCTAGCTAAGCAGTCCTCCATAGTGGATCACATATCTATGTACAATGCGACCAAGATTAGGAGAATAAAACATCATTGTGTGTATATATATCCCTAGGTAGAAGGATGGATTAAGGACCTAATTCTGATAAGTCTCTTCATCCTCAGAAGCACTGCTGTCGGATTCCTGGTAGAAAGAAATGGTGGCCTGAACTGGAAAGTTCCTGAGCAGTTCTTCAGCCTCCTGATACAAGAAGTCATAACACTTTGACTTTGGCCAGAAAAGCCTGTAAAAAAACAAACGTCAGATTATTAAAAATTGTACATATATACTTCTGATGGAGGTAGCATCGCCCTAGCACATGTTGCCATTTTAACAGTGTTGAACCGTGGTGGCACAGAGATGGATTCACTAATGCAAAAGAATTGGGCTACTTATGAGTTTTGATCGGAGTGTGATCCGATTCACCTGCATGAGAGATTCACAGTATAGGTGTGGAGAAGAAAGAGAACTTAGTTTCTTCATCTTCTCCATCTCCTTTGTGGGCGTACATAGCACTCAGATGACATCCAAGTGCAGTCCGATGTTTCACATGCACCCATAGACTTGTATGGGCATACGTGATCAGATTGTCGGATGCACTCATAGTATGCTGCCATTGTTTTCTCATCCCGAATTGGCATGAAATTTTTTTAAAAAAAATTGCAGATCTGCACTGCCTCATAGTATAACATTGCACCGAGTGCTATCTGATAAATCATCAGATAGTGCTCAGCCGTGTTATACACTAGTGTGAAGAAGGCCTTACTGTTGGCATCAAGTCTATGGCACAGAGTGCATGATATGCAAATGTACATGTATTAAAGGGGGTGTCCAGTCTATCAAGAAAAGTCTGAAGTCACTCTATATGACAGCAGGCTGTTGAATCGTGACAGTATGTGATGCACAGACTGTCACAATTCTCCAATATTCACCAAGTGAGTTTGTGGACACAGGAACACATGTATATGATATGCACAATTGCAGTCATGTACAGACTAGTCTCTCCTACAAGTCTTAATCTTTCTAGCGGAGAAGAATCTATTCTGCACGTGACCATAAGAACACAAATTTCAAACATGCAGTAACGTGACCGCCCTGCTTGGGTGGGTAATGCAGGGGAAATGTGATAGAAGGTGCATCTCAAGCTGTCACGCAGCATAGAGTGACTGCAGACTTTTCTTCTTAGGCCGGGGTCACACTAGACCGTAATACGGACGAGTGCTATGCGATAAAAAATCGCATAGCACTCGGCCCAATGTTAATCTATGGTTCAGCTCCCATCATCCGATATTTTCTCCACCGTATTTCGGATCCGAGGGAACTCGCAGCAGGCTGCGATTGTCAGCGTATCTCGGCCGAGACTCGCCAATGCAAGTCTATGGGTGCGAGAAAAAATCGGATTACACACGGACCATGCGTGTGCATTGCGAGAAATACGCAGCGGTGTTCTATAGAAAAGCCGGTAATTCAATTGCCGGCTTTGCATTTCTCCTTCACAAACCCGACAGGATATGAGACATGGTTTTCATACAGTAAACCATCTCATATCCCCATTTTTTTTGCATATTCCACACTACTAATGTTAGTAGTGTGTATGTGCAAAATTTGGCCGCTGTAGCTGCTAAAATAAAGGGTTAAATGGCGGAAAAAATTGGCGTGGGCTCCCGCGCAATTTTCTCCGCCAGAATGGTAAAGCCAGTGACTGAGGGCAGATATTAATAGCCAGGAGAGGGTCCATGGTTATTGGCCCCCCCGTGGCTAAAAACATCTGCCCCCAGCCACCCCAGAAAAGGCACATCTGGAAGATGCGCCTGTTCTGGCACTTGGCCACTCTCTTCCCACTCCCTGTAGCGGTGGGATATGGGGTAATGAAGGGTTAATGCCACCTTGCTATTGGAAGGTGACATTAAGCCAGATTAATAATGGAGAGGCGTCAATTATGTCACCTATCCATTATTAATCCAATTGTTTGAAAGGGTTAAAAAACACACACACACATGATTAAAAAGTATTTTAATGAAATAAACACAGCGGTTGTTTTAATATTTTATTGCTCTCTCATTCCATTTTCAGACCCTCGCTTGGCAAAACAATAAACACACAAGATACATACCTTCTGATGAACTGTCACGTCCCACGAGGTAATCCATCTGAAGGGGTTAACTAATATTACAGGCAGAGCTGCGATAAACCACTCGCTCGTGCCTGTAATCCCCGGGTGCTGAAAGGAAAGCAGTGATCTATACTTACATTCAGTCGCGGTGATGCGCCCCTGCTGGATGTTCTCATGAACTGCAGCCTGGGAACTTTTTCCCACGCTCCAGGTCATATGAGGACATCCACCAGGGGGCGCATCACCGCGACTGAAGGTAACTATAGGTGACCTATAGTTACCTTCAGTCGCGGTGATGCGCCCCCTGGTGGATGTCCTCATATGACCTGGAGCGTGGGAAAAAGTTCCCAGGCTGCAGTTCATGAGAACATCCAGCAGGGGCGCATCACCGCGACTGAAGGTAAGTACAGATCACTGCTTTCCTTTCAGCACCCGGGGATTACAGGCACGAGCGAGTGGTTTATCGCAGCTCTGCCTGTAATATTAGTTAACCCCTTCAGATGGATTACTTCGTGGGACGTGACAGTTCATCAGAGAGGGTATGTATCTTGTGTGTTTATTGTTTTGCCAAGCGAGGGTCTGAAAATGGAATGAGAGAGCAATAAAATATTAAAACAACCGCTGTGTTTATTTCATTAAAATACTTTTTAATCATGTGTGTGTGTGTTTTTTAACCCTTTCAAACAATTGGATTAATAATGGATAGGTGTCATAATTGACGCCTCTCCATTATTAATCTGGCTTAATGTCACCTTCCAATAGCAAGGTGGCATTAACCCTTCATTACCCCATATCCCACTGCTACAGGGAGTGGGAAGAGAGAGGCCAAGTGCCAGAATAGGCGCATCTTCCAGATGTGCCTTTTCTGGGGTGGCTGGGGGCAGATGTTTTTAGCCACAGGGGGGCCAATAACCATGGACCCTCTCCTGGCTATTAATATCTGCCCTCAGTCACTGGCTTTACCACTCTGGCGGAGAAAATTGCGCGGGAGCCCACGCCAATTTTTTCCGCCATTTAACCCTTTATTTTAGCAGCTACAGCGCCCAAATTTTGCACATACATACTACTAACATTAGTAGTGTGGAATATGCAAAAAAAAGGGGATATGAGATGGTTTACTGTATGTAAACCATATCTCATATCCTGTCGGGTTTGTGCAGGAGAAATGCAAAGCCGGCAATTGAATTACCGGCTTTTCACAGATATCGCGCTGAATGAAATATAAATACAGAATATATATATGTGTCTCAATGACATATCTATATATATATATATACTGTATATATGTTTTCCCGAACATTTGAGCACATAAATCCATTAGATGTCGGTTTTGCAAGCTTGCGAGAAAATCTCGGCATACGGATGCCATACGGATGTCACACGGATCATTTGATGCGAGGAAATCGCATCCTCGCACTGCACACGGATCACTGTTTTTGAAACATTTGTGCGATTCTCGGCCGTGAAAAACGGACCGTTTTTTTATACGTTAAGTGTGTCCCCGGCCTTAAGGGGGTTGTCCACTACTTGGACTACCCCTTCTAAATCCCTATGTTTTCCCAATAAAACAGCACTTGCACTCTTCTTCAGCGTTGTGCTCTCCCCTGACTTCAATGACTTTGCTGTGTCACGCGATTGTTGCGGCCAATCAGTGCAAGCTTCACTCTCCCCTCCTTTGGACTAATCAAAGTATACAGAAGAAGTGAGAGCTGCAGCTGCTCTCTCATTACCTCTGGATGTGAAGCTTCCTCTGATTGGCAGCAGGGATTGCATGACACAATGTCATGTGAGCCCTAGGAGAGCCAGTGCCGACACTGCTGGAATGGTTCCAGCACCGGAGGTGATGACAAGTGTTATTATTTTACTGGGGGTGAAACATGAGATTGAGAAACAGTTGCCTGAGCAGTGGACAAATCCTTTAAACTAAACAAACCCTTTAAAGTACTATCAAAACAATCGAAATAGGACTGGTTCATTATGATTCTCGAAATTAGGACATTTTTAGATGGGATGGATGAATGAATAGATTAGATTGATAGATGACATGAGATGGAGAGACAGATTATCAACTTGTGCTCATTGTCAGCAATCACTCTGCCTTTGTAAACTACTCTCACCATCAAAATAAATCTATGAATCACAAATATACTTACTTGACAGGGTGCTGAAAGGCTGGTAGTTTAACTCTGTCATTAATGGGGCCCTGTTCTAGATATAATGGCTGTATAACAGATAGGAAACACATTAGATTAGATCATATTACACAGGTGACAATCATGGCAGCATGTAAAAGAGTTTCCTTATAAGATTTCATGGGGCAGAATCTTGGCAGATAATTACACACTCGTGCAATAACTAATTTACCACTACAGACTTCAAGACGTAGGCAACTGTCAATTAACAGGGTTGTCCAGAGACACTGATGACTATCCCAAGGATAGGTCACCAACATAAAATCGGTGATGGTCTAACACCTAGGACACCTTAGATCAGCTGTTCTCGCTCCAACGGCAGGCGGATGCATACTGTGCACATCTGGTCCTCACAAATAACTGATCGGTGGGGAGGCTGGGTGTAGGGCCATCCCACTGATATGATATTTATTACCTGGGCATGCTGGGTGTAGGTGATAAATATGATATTTATTGCCTATCCTACGAATAGGTTATCAATGTCTAATAGGTTTCCATTTGCACATTTTTCAAGTCTATTGTATCTGTTCTCTTTTTTTTAGTTTGCCACTTGTCGACATATTTTACGTTTTCCAGGTATTTTTGCCTGGTTTATTATTTGCAAAAAAATCTAATACATCTAGAAAAGTCACATTGACGTAAAATAAAAATAATAAATAAACCACAAATCACTTTTCTTTTCCGATATTTTCTTGCCACAATTTTTTTCAAAATGGTGCACATGGTCCATGAATTTGGAACAAAATTAAAAATCCTCTTTGTTTTAATTTTTAATAATTTTTCTGTGACTATTTAGCATAAAAAGTCTCAAATCCCTTAAAATTTTGCAAAACTAGTCTCCAAATATGAGCAAATAAAATTTCCAGCCAGAATCCTTACTCCAGGTAGGTCACAGTGATATGTGGCCAAAAATGTGACGTTTGGAAAAAGTTGGATTTCATGAATCTGTCTAAAACCATGTTCACATGCAGCGCTTTTTTTCTGCTCTCAAGAGTAAAAATGCTCAAAGCTTTTTTTTGTAGTGTTTTTGCAGCGATTTTTAGCTGCGGATTACATGTGTGATTTGTCTACAGGACATGTTTAATAAAGTTAGTTTTATTTAGAAAATAAAGCAAAAACAAAGCATAACATGCTTTCTGCATTTTGCAGATTTCAAAAACTGTGAAGTTCTCAAATTCAGTGTTGAAAAATAAAACAAGCTGCGATGAGATTGCTGAAATGTCAGCTTTTGCTGGTACTGAAAAAACATGGGGTTTCTTATTTGCATAAAAAAACAGATACAATAAAATGCTAGATGTGAACACAGCCTAAAACATTTGTATAGCAAAGTTGTTTAGGAGAGGAAAAAAAAGAACTTAAAAAAGAAAGACAAAAAAATGCACAAAACAAATTACTACAGAAAAATGGATAAACAGAGATGATGAATAGGGGCCAATACATGTTCTTGTGGCTACAGCGCTGACATGGAGGATAACGTACCTGACAAGTCTTGTGTCTGCTCACTGGTGGGTTATTCCACGGTCTCCACACTCTCCCACATCTAGGAAACACACAACTGCTCTTAGCATGTGATATCCGTGTCCTCCTGTCCCACACGCCGCTTACAGGCCTGTCCCACACACCGAGTACGGACCTGTCCCACACACTGTATACGGACCTGTCCTACACACCATATAGAGACCTGTCCCACACACCGCGTACAGACCTGTCCCACACACCGCGTACAGACCCGTCCCACAGACCGAGTACAGAACGTCCCACACACCGCGTACAGACCTGTCCCACACACCGTGTACAGACCTGTCCCACACACCGCGTACAGACCTGTCCCACAGACCGAGTACAGACCTGTCCCACACACCGCGTACAGACCTGTCCCACACACCGCGTACAGACCTGTCCCACACACCGCGTACAGACCCGTCCCACAGACCGAGTACAGAACGTCCCACACACCGCGTACAGACCTGTCCCACACACCGTGTACAGACCTGTCCCACACACCGCGTACAGACCTGTCCCACAGACCGAGTACAGAACGTCCCACACACCGCGTACAGACCTGTCCCACACACCGTGTACAGACCTGTCCCACACACCGTGTACAGACCTGTCCCACACACCGTGTACAGACCTGTCCCACACACCGCGTACAGACCTGTCCCACAGACCGAGTACAGAACTGTCCCACACACCGCGTACAGACCTGTCCCACACACCGTGTACAGACCTGTCCCACACACCGCGTACAGACCTGTCCCACAGAACGTCCCACACACCGCGTACAGACCTGTCCCACACACCGTGTACAGACCTGTCCCACACACCGCGTACAGACCTGTCCCACAGAACGTCCCACACACCGCGTACAGACCTGTCCCACACACCGCGTACAGACATGTCCCACACACCGCGTACAGACCTGTCCCACACACCGCGTACAGACCTGTCAAACACACCGCGTACAGACCTGTCCCACAGACCGAGTACAGAACTGTCCCACACACCGCGTACAGACCTGTCCCACAGACCGAGTACAGAACTATCCCACACACTGTATACGGACCTGTCCCACACACTGCGTACAGACCTGTCCCACACACCGAGTACAGAACTGTCCCACACACCGAGTACAGAACTGTCCCACACACCGCGTACAGAACTGTCCCACACACCGCGTACAGACCTGTCTCACACACCGTGTACAGACCTGTCCCACACACCGCGTACAGACCTGTCCCACAGACCGAGTACAGAACGTCCCACACACCGCGTACAGACCTGTCCCACACACCGCGTACAGACCTGTCCCACACACCGCGTACAGACCTGTCCCACACACCGCGTACAGACCTGTCCCACAGAACGTCCCACACACCGCGTACAGACCTGTCCCACAGACCGAGTACAGAACTGTCCCACACACCGCGTACAGACCTGTCCCACACACCGTGTACAGACCTGTCCCACACACCGCATACAGACCTGTCCCACAGACCGAGTACAGAACTGTCCCACACACCGCGTACAGACCTGTCCCACACACCGCGTACAGACCTGTCCCACAGAACGTCCCACACACCGCGTACAGACCTGTCCCACACACCGCGTACAGACCTGTCCCACAGAACGTCCCACACACCGCGTACAGACCTGTCCCACACACCGCGTACAGACCTGTCCCACAGACCGAGTACAGAACGTCCCACACACCGTGTACAGACCTGTCCCACACACCGCGTACAGACCTGTCCCACAGACCGAGTACAGAACGTCCCACACACCGCGTACAGACCTGTCCCACACACCGCGTACAACCCTGTCCCACAGACCGAGTACAGAACGTCCCACACACCGCGTACAGACCTGTCCCACACACCGTGTACAGACCTGTCCCACACACCGCGTACAGACCTGTCCCACACACCGCGTACAGACCTGTCCCACACGCCGCGTACAGACCTGTCCCACACACCGTGTACAGACCTGTCCCACACACCGCATACGGACCTGTCCCACAGACCGAGTACAGAACTATCCCACACACTGTATACGGACCTGTCCCACACACCGCGTACAGACCTGTCCCACACACCGCGTACAGACCTGTCCCACACACCGAGTACAGAACTGTCCCACACACCGCGTACAGAACTGTCCCACACACCACGTACAGACCTGTCCCACACACCGTGTACAGACCTGTCCCACACACCGCGTACAGACCTGTCCCACAGACCGAGTACAGAACGTCCCACACACCGCGTACAGACCTGTCCCACACACCGCGTACAGACCTGTCCCACACACCGCGTACAGACCTGTCCCACAGAACGTCCCACACACCGCGTACAGACCTGTCCCACACACCGCGTACAGACCTGTCCCACACACCGCGTACAGACCTGTCCCACACACCGCGTACAGACCTGTCCCACAGACCGAGTACAGAACGTCCCACACACCGCGTACAGACCTGTCCCACACACCGCGTACAGACCTGTCCCACACACCGCGTACAGACCTGTCCCACACACCGCGTACAGACCTGTCCCACACACCGTGTACAGACCTGTCCCACACACCGCGTACAGACCTGTCCCACAGAACGTCCCACACACCGCGTACAGACCTGTCCCACACACACCGCGTACAGACCTGTCCCACAGAACGTCCCACACACCGCGTACAGACCTGTCCCACACACCGCGTACAGACCTGTCCCACACACCGCGTACAGACCTGTCCCACACACCGCGTACAGACCTGTCCCACAGACCGAGTACAGAACGTCCCACACACCGCGTACAGACCTGTCCCACACACCGTGTACAGACCTGTCCCACACACCGCGTACAGACCTGTCCCACAGACCGAGTACAGAACGTCCCACACACCGCGTACAGACCTGTCCCACAGACCGAGTACAGAACTGTTATGACCCCAATGGCGAGGGTCTCAGAGGAACGTGTAAGTCTGCAGAATACAAAAATCCAGCTCATAGGGCAGTGGTAACTGGGTTGACCATATATCTACTCCTAACGCCAACACTAGAAGTAGCCGGGGATCATTCCTACGTTGATTCTAGATGACACGCGCCAGCCGGAGAATCTAGCTACCCCTAGTAGAGGAAAACAAAGACCTTTCTTGCCTCCAGAGAAGGGGACCCCAAAGCTGGATAGAAGCCCCCCACAAATAATGACGGTGAGGTAAGAGGAAATGACAAACACAGAAATGAACCAGGTTTAGCACAGAGAGGCCCGCTTACTGATAGCAGAATAAAGAAAGGTAACTTATATGGTCAACAAAAACCCTATCAAAATCCACACTGGAAATTCAAGAACCCCCGAACCGTCTAACGGTCCGGGGGGAGAACACCAGCCCCCTAGAGCTTCCAGCAAAGGTCAGGATATAGATTTGGAACAAGCTGGACAAAAATACAAAACCAAAACAAATAGCAAAAAGCAAAAGGCAGACTTAGCTGATATAACTGGAACCAGGATCAGTAGACAAGAGCACAGCAGACTAGCTCTGATAACTACGTTGCCAGGCATTGAACTGAAGGTCCAGGGAGCTTATATAGCAACACCCCTAACTAACGACCCAGGTGCGGATAAAAGGAATGACAGAAAAACCAGAGTCAAAAAACTAGTAACCACTAGAGGGAGCAAAAAGCAAATTCACAACAGTACCCCCCCCTTAGTGAGGGGTCACCGAACCCTCACCACGACCACCAGGGCGATCAGGATGAGCGGCATGAAAGGCACGAACCAAATGGGCCGCATGACAATCAGAGGCGACCACCCAGGAATTATCCTCCTGACCATAGCCCTTCCACTTGACCAGGTACTGAAGCCTCCGCCTGGAGAGGCGAGAATCCAAGATCTTCTCCACCACGTACTCCAACTCGCCCTCAACCAACACCGGAGCAGGAGGCTCAGCAGAAGGAACTACAGGCACAATGTACCGCCGCAACAAGGACCTATGAAATACATTGTGAATAGCAAACGACACAGGAAGATCCAGACGAAAAGATACAGGATTAAGGATTTCCAATATCTTGTAAGGCCCAATAAAACGAGGTTTAAATTTGGGAGAGGAGACCTTCATAGGAACAAAGTGGGAAGAAAGCCATACCAAATCCCCAACGCGTAGTCGGGGACCCACACCGCGGCGGCGGTTGGCAAAGCGCTGAGCCCTCTCCTGTGACAACTTCAAGTTGTCTACCACATGATTCCAGATCCGCTGCAACCTATCTACCACAGAATCCACCCCAGGACAGTCAGAAGGCTCCACATGACCCGAAGAAAAGCGAGGATGGAAACCAGAGTTGCAGAGAAAAGGCGAAACCAAGGTGGCGGAACTAGCCCGATTATTAAGGGCAAACTCAGCCAACGGCAAGAATGTCACCCAATCGTCCTGATCAGCAGAGACAAAACACCTCAAATAAGCCTCCAAAGTCTGATTGGTTCGCTCCGTCTGTCCATTAGTCTGAGGATGGAAAGCAGACGAAAACGACAAATCAATGCCCATCCTACTACAAAAGGATCGCCAGAACCTGGAAACGAACTGGGATCCTCTGTCTGACACAATATTCTCAGGGATGCCGTGCAAACGAACCACGTTCTGGAAAAACACAGGAACCAGATCGGAAGAGGAAGGCAGCTTAGGCAAAGGAACCAAATGGACCATCTTGGAGAAGCGATCACATATCACCCAGATAACGGACATGCCCTGAGATAGCGGAAGATCAGAAATGAAATCCATGGAGATATGTGTCCAAGGTCTCTTCGGGACAGGCAAGGGCAAGAGCAAACCGCTGGCACGAGAACAGCAAGGCTTAGCTCGAGCACAAGTCCCACAGGACTGCACAAATGACCGCACATCCCTTGACAAGGAAGGCCACCAAAAGGACCTGGCCACCAGATCTCTGGTGCCAAAAATTCCCGGGTGACCTGCCAACACCGAGGAATGAACCTCGGAAATTACTCTGCTGGTCCACTTATCCGGGACAAACAGTCTGTCAGGTGGACAAGACTCAGGCCTATCAGCCTGAAATCTCTGCAACACACGTCGCAGATCCGGAGAAATAGCTGACAAGATAACTCCATCTTTAAGAATACCAACAGGATCAGCGACTCCAGGAGCATCAGGCACAAAGCTCCTAGAAAGAGCATCGGCCTTCACATTCTTTGAACCTGGTAAATACGAGACAACAAAATCAAAGCGGGAGAAAAACAATGACCAGCGGGCCTGTCTCGGATTAAGGCGTTTAGCAGACTCGAGATACATCAGATTTTTGTGATCAGTCAAGACCACCACACGATGCTTAGCACCCTCGAGCCAATGACGCCACTCCTCAAATGCCCATTTCATGGCCAACAACTCCCGATTGCCCACATCATAATTTCGCTCGGCAGGCGAAAACTTCCTAGAGAAAAAGGCACAAGGTTTCATAACAGAGCAACCAGGGCCTCTCTGCGACAAAACGGCCCCTGCCCCAATCTCCGAAGCATCCACCTCAACCTGAAAGGGAAGTGAGACGTCAGGCTGGCACAAAACAGGCGCCGAAGTAAACCGGCGTTTCAACTCCTGGAAAGCCTCCACGGCAGCAGGAGCCCAGTTAGCTACATCGGAGCCCTTCTTGGTCATATCCGTCAAAGGTTTCACAATGCTAGAAAAATTAGCGATAAAACGACGGTAGAAGTTAGCGAAGCCCAAGAACTTCTGAAGACTCTTAACTGACGAGGGCTGAGTCCAATCAAGAATAGCTCGGACCTTGACTGGGTCCATCTCCACAGCAGAAGGGGAAAAAATGAACCCCAAAAAGGGAACCTTCTGTACACCAAAGAGACACTTTGAGCCCTTGACAAACAAAGAATTTTCACGCAAAATTTTAAAGACCAACCTGACCTGCTCCACATGCGAATCCCAATCATCAGAAAAAACCAAAATATCATCCAGATAAACAATCAAAAATTTATCCAGATACTTCCGGAAAATGTCATGCATAAAGGACTGAAAAACTGAAGGCGCATTGGAGAGCCCAAAAGGCATCACCAAGTACTCAAAATGACCTTCGGGCGTATTGAATGCGGTTTTCCATTCATCACCTTGCTTAATGCGCACAAGGTTGTACGCACCACGAAGGTCTATCTTGGTGAACCACTTGGCACCCTTAATCCGGGCAAACAAGTCAGACAACAGCGGTAAAGGATACTGAAATTTGACAGTGATCTTATTTAAAAGCCGATAATCAATACAAGGTCTCAAAGATCCGTCCTTTTTTGCCACAAAAAAGAATCCCGCACCAAGAGGGGAAGAAGACGGACGAATATGTCCTTTCTCCAGAGACTCCTTGATATATGAACGCATAGCGGTATGTTCAGGTACCGACAGATTAAACAGTCTTCCCTTAGGAAATTTACTGCCTGGGATCAAATCTATAGCACAGTCACAGTCCCTATGAGGAGGCAGTGCACTGGACTCAGACTCACTGAAGACATCCTGATAATCAGACAAATACTCCGGAACTTCCGAAGGCGTAGAAGAAGCAATAGACACAGGCAGGGAATCCCCATGAATACCACGACAGCCCCAACTTGAGACTGACATAGCCTTCCAGTCCAGGACTGGATTATGGGTCTGTAACCATGGCAGCCCTAAAACAACCAAATCATGCATTTTATGTAAAACCAGGAAACGTATCACCTCGCGGTGTTCAGGAGTCATGCACATGGTAACCTGTGTCCAATACTGCGGTTTATTTGCTGCCAATGGTGTAGCATCAATACCCCTAAGAGGAATAGGATTTTCTAATGGTTCAAGAGTAAAACCACAGCGCTTAGCAAATGAGAGATCCATGAGACTCAGGGCAGCACCTGAATCTACAAACGCCATGACAGGATAAGATGACAGTGAGCAAATCAAAGTTACAGACAGAATAAATTTAGGTTGCAAATTACCGACGGTGACAGGACTAACAACCTTAGCTATACGTTTAGAGCATGCTGAGATAACATGTGTAGAATCACCACAGTAGTAGCACAAGCCATTCCGACGTCTATGAATTTTCCGCTCATTTCTAGTCAGGATTCTATCACATTGCATTAAATCAGGTGTCTGTTCAGACAACACCATGAGGGGATTTGCGGTTTTTCTATCACATTGCACCGAATTAGGTGTCTGTTCAGACAACACCATGAGGGAATTTGCGGTTTTGCGCTCCCGCAACCGCCGGTCAATTTGAATAGCCAGTGCCATAGTATCATTCAGACCTGTGGGAATGGGAAAACCCACCATAACATTCTTAATGGCTTCAGAAAGGCCATTTCTAAAATTAGCGGCCAGTGCACACTCGTTCCAATGTGTCAGCACGGACCATTTCCGAAATTTTTGGCAATACACTTCAGCCTCGTCCTGCCCCTGAGACATAGCCAGCAAGGTCTTTTCTGCCTGAATCTCAAGATTGGGTTCCTCATAAAGTAAACCGAGCGCCAGAAAAAACGCATCAAGATCAGCAAATGCCGGATCTCCTGGCGCCAGCGAAAAAGCCCAATCCTGAGGGTCGCCCCGTAAGAACGAAATAACAATTTTTACTTGCTGAGCAGAATCTCCAGATGAACAGGGTCTCAGGGACAAAAACAATTTACAATTATTCACGAAATTCCTAAACTTAAACCTGTCTCCGGAAAACAGTTCAGGAATCGGTATTTTAGGTTCTGACCTAGGATTTCTGATAACATAGTCTTGTATGCCCTGCACACGAGTAGCCAGCTGGTCCACACTTGTAATCAAGGTCTGGACATTCATGTCTGCAGCAAGCATAGCCACTCTGAGGTAAAGGGGAAAAAGAAAAAAAAAACTCAGAATCTTCTTTCTTATAATCCCTCTTCTGCAATGCATTAAACATTTAATACTGGCCTGGCAAACTGTTATGACCCCAATGGCGAGGGTCTCAGAGGAACGTGGAAGTCTGCAGAATACAAAAATCCAGCTCATAGGGCAGTGGTAACTGGGTTGACCATATATCTACTCCTAACGCCAACACTAGAAGTAGCCGGGGATCATTCCTACGTTGATTCTAGATGACACGCGCCAGCCGGAGAATCTAGCTACCCCTAGTAGAGGAAAACAAAGACCTTTCTTGCCTCCAGAGAAGGGGACCCCAAAGCTGGATAGAAGCCCCCCACAAATAATGACGGTGAGGTAAGAGGAAATGACAAACACAGAAATGAACCAGGTTTAGCACAGAGAGGCCCGCTTACTGATAGCAGAATAAAGAAAGGTAACTTATATGGTCAACAAAAACCCTATCAAAATCCACACTGGAAATTCAAGAACCCCCGAACCGTCTAACGGTCCGGGGGGAGAACACCAGCCCCCTAGAGCTTCCAGCAAAGGTCAGGATATAGATTTGGAACAAGCTGGACAAAAATACAAAACCAAAACAAATAGCAAAAAGCAAAAGGCAGACTTAGCTGATATAACTGGAACCAGGATCAGTAGACAAGAGCACAGCAGACTAGCTCTGATAACTACGTTGCCAGGCATTGAACTGAAGGTCCAGGGAGCTTATATAGCAACACCCCTAACTAACGACCCAGGTGCGGATAAAAGGAATGACAGAAAAACCAGAGTCAAAAAACTAGTAACCACTAGAGGGAGCAAAAAGCAAATTCACAACACAGAACGTCCCACACACCGCGTACAGACCTGTCCCACACACCGTGTACAGACCTGTCCCACACACCGCGTACAGACCTGTCCCACAGACCGAGTACAGAACTGTCCCACACACCGCGTACAGACCTGTCCCACACACCGTGTACAGACCTGTCCCACACACCGCGTACAGACCTGTCCCACAGAACGTCCCACACACCGCGTACAGACCTGTCCCACACACCGCGTACAGACCTGTCCCACAGAACGTCCCACACACCGCGTACAGACCTGTCCCACACACCGCGTACAGACATGTCCCACACACCGCGTACAGACCTGTCCAACACACCGCGTACAGACCTGTCCCACAGACCGAGTACAGAACTGTCCCACACACCGCGTACAGACCTGTCCCACACGCCACGTACAGACCTGTCCCACACACCGTGTACAGACCTGTCCCACACACCGCATACGGACCTGTCCCACAGACCGAGTACAGAACTATCCCACACACTGTATACGGACCTGTCCCAAACACCGCGTACAGACCTGTCCCACACACCGAGTACAGAACTGTCCCACACACCGAGTACAGAACTGTCCCACACACCGAGTACAGAACTGTCCCACACACCGCGTACAGACCTGTCCCACACACCGTGTACAGACCTGTCCCACACACCGCGTACAGACCTGTCCCACACACCGCGTACAGACCTGTCCCACACACCGCGTACAGACCTGTCCCACACACCGCGTACAGACCTGTCCCACACACCGCGTACAGACCTGTCCCACAGAACGTCCCACACACCGCGTACAGACCTGTCCCACACACCGCGTACAGACCTGTCCCACACACCGCGTACAGACCTGTCCCACAGAACGTCCCACACACCGCGTACAGACCTGTCCCACACACCGCGTACAGACCTGTCCCACACACCGCGTACAGACCTGTCCCACAGACCGAGTACAGAACGTCCCACACACCGCGTACAGACCTGTCCCACACACCGCGTACAGACCTGTCCCACAGACCGAGTACAGAACTGTCCCACACACCGCGTACAGACCTGTCCCACACACCGTGTACAGACCTGTCCCACACACCGCGTACAGACCTGTCCCACACACCGAGTACAGAACTGTCCCACACACCGCGTACAGACCTGTCCCACACACCGTGTACAGACCTGTCCCACACACCGTGTACAGACCTGTCCCACACACCGTGTACAGACCTGTCCCACAGAACGTCCCACACACCGCGTACAGACCTGTCCCACACACTGCGTACAGACCTGTCCCACACACTGCGTACAGACCTGTCCAACAGACCGAGTACAGAACGTCCCACACACCGCGTACAGACCTGTCCCACACAGTGTATACAGAAACTATACAGACCTGTCCCACACACCGCGTACAGACCTGTCCCACACACCGCGTACAGACCTGTCCCACACACCGCGTACAGACCTGTCCCACACACCGCGTACAGACCTGTCCCACACACCGCGTACAGACCTGTCCCACACACCGCGTACAGACCTGTCCCACACACCGCGTACAGACCTGTCCCACACACCGCGTACAGACCTGTCCCACACACCGCGTACAGACCTGTCCCACACACCGCGTACAGACCTGTCCCACACACCGCGTACAGAACTGTCCCACACACCGCGTACAGACCTGTCCCACACACCGTGTACAGACCTGTCCCACACACCGCGTACAGACCTGTCCCACACACCGCGTACAGACCTGTCCCACAGACCGAGTACAGACCTGTCCCACAGAACGTCCCACACACCGCGTACAGACCTGTCCCACAGACCGAGTACAGAACGTCCCACACACCGTGTACAGACCTGTCCCACACACCGCGTACAGACCTGTCCCACAGACCGAGTACAGAACGTCCCACACACCGCGTACAGACCTGTCCCACACACCGCGTACAGACCTGTCCCACACACCGCGTACAGACCTGTCCCACACACCGCGTACAGACCTGTCCCACAGACCGAGTACAGAACTGTCCCACACACCGTGTACAGACCTGTCCCACACACCGCGTACAGACCTGTCCCACACACCGCGTACAGACCTGTCCCACACACCGTGTACAGACCTGTCCCACACACCGCGTACAGACCTGTCCCACAGAACGTCCCACACACCGCGTACAGACCTGTCCCACAGACCGAGTACAGACCTGTCCCACACACCGCGTACAGACCTGTCCCACAGAACGTCCCACACACCGCGTACAGACCTGTCCCACACACCGCGTACAGAACTGTCCCACACACCGCGTACAGAACTGTCCCACACACCGTGTACAGACCTGTCCCACACACCGCGTACAGACCTGTCCCACACACCGCGTACAGACCTGTCCCACACACCGCGTACAGACCTGTCCCACAGACCGAGTACAGACCTGTCCCACAGAACGTCCCACACACCGCGTACAGACCTGTCCCACAGACCGAGTACAGAACGTCCCACACACCGTGTACAGACCTGTCCCACACACCGCGTACAGACCTGTCCCACAGACCGAGTACAGAACGTCCCACACACCGCGTACAGACCTGTCCCACACAACGTCCCACACACCGCGTACAGACCTGTCCCACACACCGCGTACAGACCTGTCCCACACACCGCGTACAGACCTGTCCCACACACCGCGTACAGACCTGTCCCACACACCGCGTACAGACCTGTCCCACACACCGCGTACAGACCTGTCCCACACACCGCGTACAGACCTGTCCCACACACCGCGTACAGACCTGTCCCACAGACCGCGTACAGAACTGTCCCACACACCGCGTACAGACCTGTCCCACACACCGCGTACAGACCTGTCCCACAGAACGTCCCACACACCGCGTACAGACCTGTCCCACACACCGCGTACAGACCTGTCCCACACACCGCGTACAGACCTGTCCCACACACCGCGTACAGACCTGTCCCACAGACCGAGTACAGACCTGTCCCACAGAACGTCCCACACACCGCGTACAGACCTGTCCCACACACCGCGTACAGACCTGTCCCACAGACCGAGTACAGAACGTCCCACACACCGTGTACAGACCTGTCCCACACACCGCGTACAGACCTGTCCCACAGACCGAGTACAGAACGTCCCACACACCGCGTACAGACCTGTCCCACAGACCGAGTACAGAACGTCCCACACACCGCGTACAGACCTGTCCCACACAACGTCCCACACACCGCGTACAGACCTGTCCCACACACCGTGTACAGACCTGTCCCACACACCGAGTACAGAACGTCCCACACACCGCGTACAGACCTGTCCCACACACCGCGTACAGACCTGTCCCACACACCGCGTACAGACCTGTCCCACACACCGCGTACAGACCTGTCCCACACACCGCGTACAGACCTGTCCCACACACCGCGTACAGACCTGTCCCACACACCGCGTACAGACCTGTCCCACAGAACGTCCCACACACCGCGTACAGACCTGTCCCACAGACCGAGTACAGACCTGTCCCACACACCGCGTACAGACCTGTCCCACAGACCGAGTACAGAACGTCCCACACACCGCGTACAGACCTGTCCCACACACCGCGTACAGACCTGTCCCACAGACCGAGTACAGAACGTCCCACACACCGCGTACAGACCTGTCCCACACACCGCGTACAGACCTGTCCCACAGACCGAGTACAGAACGTCCCACACACCGCGTACAGACCTGTCCCACACACCGCGTACAGACCTGTCCCACAGACCGAGTACAGAACGTCCCACACACCGCGTACAGACCTGTCCCACACACCGCGTACAGACCTGTCCCACAGACCGAGTACAGAACGTCCCACACACCGCGTACAGACCTGTCCCACACACCGCGTACAGACCTGTCCCACACACCGCGTACAGACCTGTCCCACACACCGCGTACAGACCTGTCCCACAGACCGAGTACAGAACGTCCCACACACCGCGTACAGACCTGTCCCACACACCGCGTACAGACCTGTCCCACAGACCGAGTACAGAACGTCCCACACACCGCGTACAGACCTGTCCCACACACCGCGTACAGACCTGTCCCACAGACCGAGTACAGAACGTCCCACACACCGCGTACAGACCTGTCCCACACACCGCGTACAGACCTGTCCCACACACCGCGTACAGACCTGTCCCACACACCGCGTACAGACCTGTCCCACAGACCGAGTACAGAACTGTCCCACACACCGCGTACAGACCTGTCCCACACACCGTGTACAGACCTGTCCCACACACCGCGTACAGACCTGTCCCACACACCGAGTACAGAACTGTCCCACACACCGCGTACAGACCTGTCCCACACACCGTGTACAGACCTGTCCCACACACCGTGTACAGACCTGTCCCACACACCGTGTACAGACCTGTCCCACAGAACGTCCCACACACCGCGTACAGACCTGTCCCACACACTGCGTACAGACCTGTCCCACACACTGCGTACAGACCTGTCCAACAGACCGAGTACAGAACGTCCCACACACCGCGTACAGACCTGTCCCACACAGTGTATACAGAAACTATACAGACCTGTCCCACACACCGCGTACAGACCTGTCCCACACACCGCGTACAGACCTGTCCCACACACCGCGTACAGACCTGTCCCACACACCGCGTACAGACCTGTCCCACACACCGCGTACAGACCTGTCCCACACACCGCGTACAGACCTGTCCCACACACCGCGTACAGACCTGTCCCACACACCGCGTACAGACCTGTCCCACACACCGCGTACAGACCTGTCCCACACACCGCGTACAGACCTGTCCCACACACCGCGTACAGAACTGTCCCACACACCGCGTACAGACCTGTCCCACACACCGTGTACAGACCTGTCCCACACACCGCGTACAGACCTGTCCCACACACCGCGTACAGACCTGTCCCACAGACCGAGTACAGACCTGTCCCACAGAACGTCCCACACACCGCGTACAGACCTGTCCCACAGACCGAGTACAGAACGTCCCACACACCGTGTACAGACCTGTCCCACACACCGCGTACAGACCTGTCCCACAGACCGAGTACAGAACGTCCCACACACCGCGTACAGACCTGTCCCACACACCGCGTACAGACCTGTCCCACACACCGCGTACAGACCTGTCCCACACACCGCGTACAGACCTGTCCCACAGACCGAGTACAGAACTGTCCCACACACCGTGTACAGACCTGTCCCACACACCGCGTACAGACCTGTCCCACACACCGCGTACAGACCTGTCCCACACACCGTGTACAGACCTGTCCCACACACCGCGTACAGACCTGTCCCACAGAACGTCCCACACACCGCGTACAGACCTGTCCCACAGACCGAGTACAGACCTGTCCCACACACCGCGTACAGACCTGTCCCACAGAACGTCCCACACACCGCGTACAGACCTGTCCCACACACCGCGTACAGAACTGTCCCACACACCGCGTACAGAACTGTCCCACACACCGTGTACAGACCTGTCCCACACACCGCGTACAGACCTGTCCCACACACCGCGTACAGACCTGTCCCACACACCGCGTACAGACCTGTCCCACAGACCGAGTACAGACCTGTCCCACAGAACGTCCCACACACCGCGTACAGACCTGTCCCACAGACCGAGTACAGAACGTCCCACACACCGTGTACAGACCTGTCCCACACACCGCGTACAGACCTGTCCCACAGACCGAGTACAGAACGTCCCACACACCGCGTACAGACCTGTCCCACACAACGTCCCACACACCGCGTACAGACCTGTCCCACACACCGCGTACAGACCTGTCCCACACACCGCGTACAGACCTGTCCCACACACCGCGTACAGACCTGTCCCACACACCGCGTACAGACCTGTCCCACACACCGCGTACAGACCTGTCCCACACACCGCGTACAGACCTGTCCCACACACCGCGTACAGACCTGTCCCACAGACCGCGTACAGAACTGTCCCACACACCGCGTACAGACCTGTCCCACACACCGCGTACAGACCTGTCCCACAGAACGTCCCACACACCGCGTACAGACCTGTCCCACACACCGCGTACAGACCTGTCCCACACACCGCGTACAGACCTGTCCCACACACCGCGTACAGACCTGTCCCACAGACCGAGTACAGACCTGTCCCACAGAACGTCCCACACACCGCGTACAGACCTGTCCCACACACCGCGTACAGACCTGTCCCACACACCGAGTACAGAACGTCCCACACACCGTGTACAGACCTGTCCCACACACCGCGTACAGACCTGTCCCACAGACCGAGTACAGAACGTCCCACACACCGCGTACAGACCTGTCCCACAGACCGAGTACAGAACGTCCCACACACCGCGTACAGACCTGTCCCACACAACGTCCCACACACCGCGTACAGACCTGTCCCACACACCGTGTACAGACCTGTCCCACACACCGAGTACAGAACGTCCCACACACCGCGTACAGACCTGTCCCACACACCGCGTACAGACCTGTCCCACACACCGCGTACAGACCTGTCCCACACACCGCGTACAGACCTGTCCCACACACCGCGTACAGACCTGTCCCACACACCGCGTACAGACCTGTCCCACACACCGCGTACAGACCTGTCCCACAGAACGTCCCACACACCGCGTACAGACCTGTCCCACAGACCGAGTACAGACCTGTCCCACACACCGCGTACAGACCTGTCCCACAGACCGAGTACAGAACGTCCCACACACCGCGTACAGACCTGTCCCACACACCGCGTACAGACCTGTCCCACAGACCGAGTACAGAACGTCCCACACACCGCGTACAGACCTGTCCCACACACCGCGTACAGACCTGTCCCACAGACCGAGTACAGAACGTCCCACACACCGCGTACAGACCTGTCCCACACACCGCGTACAGACCTGTCCCACAGACCGAGTACAGAACGTCCCACACACCGCGTACAGACCTGTCCCACACACCGCGTACAGACCTGTCCCACAGACCGAGTACAGAACGTCCCACACACCGCGTACAGACCTGTCCCACACACCGCGTACAGACCTGTCCCACACACCGCGTACAGACCTGTCCCACACACCGCGTACAGACCTGTCCCACAGACCGAGTACAGAACGTCCCACACACCGCGTACAGACCTGTCCCACACACCGCGTACAGACCTGTCCCACAGACCGAGTACAGAACGTCCCACACACCGCGTACAGACCTGTCCCACACACCGCGTACAGACCTGTCCCACAGACCGAGTACAGAACGTCCCACACACCGCGTACAGACCTGTCCCACACACCGCGTACAGACCTGTCCCACACACCGCGTACAGACCTGTCCCACACACCGCGTACAGACCTGTCCCACAGACCGAGTACAGAACGTCCCACACACCGCGTACAGACCTGTCCCACACACCGCGTACAGACCTGTCCCACACACCGAGTACAGAACGTCCCACACACCGCGTACAGACCTGTCCCACACACCGCGTACAGACCTGTCCCACAGACCGAGTACAGAACGTCCCACACACCGCGTACAGACCTGTCCCACACACCGCGTACAGACCTGTCCCACAGACCGAGTACAGAACGTCCCACACACCGCGTACAGACCTGTCCCACACACCGCGTACAGACCTGTCCCACACACCGCGTACAGACCTGTCCCACACACCGCGTACAGACCTGTCCCACAGACCGAGTACAGAACGTCCCACACACCGCGTACAGACCTGTCCCACACACCGCGTACAGACCTGTCCCACAGACCGAGTACAGAACGTCCCACACACCGCGTACAGACCTGTCCCACACACCGCGTACAGACCTGTCCCACAGACCGAGTACAGAACGTCCCACACACCGCGTACAGACCTGTCCCACACACCGCGTACAGACCTGTCCCACACACCGCGTACAGACCTGTCCCACACACCGCGTACAGACCTGTCCCACAGACCGAGTACAGAACTGTCCCACACACCGCGTACAGACCTGTCCCACACACCGTGTACAGACCTGTCCCACACACCGCGTACAGACCTGTCCCACACACCGAGTACAGAACTGTCCCACACACCGCGTACAGACCTGTCCCACACACCGTGTACAGACCTGTCCCACACACCGTGTACAGACCTGTCCCACACACCGTGTACAGACCTGTCCCACAGAACGTCCCACACACCGCGTACAGACCTGTCCCACACACTGCGTACAGACCTGTCCCACACACTGCGTACAGACCTGTCCAACAGACCGAGTACAGAACGTCCCACACACCGCGTACAGACCTGTCCCACACAGTGTATACAGAAACTATACAGACCTGTCCCACACACCGCGTACAGACCTGTCCCACACACCGCGTACAGACCTGTCCCACACACCGCGTACAGACCTGTCCCACACACCGCGTACAGACCTGTCCCACACACCGCGTACAGACCTGTCCCACACACCGCGTACAGACCTGTCCCACACACCGCGTACAGACCTGTCCCACACACCGCGTACAGACCTGTCCCACACACCGCGTACAGACCTGTCCCACACACCGCGTACAGACCTGTCCCACACACCGCGTACAGAACTGTCCCACACACCGCGTACAGACCTGTCCCACACACCGTGTACAGACCTGTCCCACACACCGCGTACAGACCTGTCCCACACACCGCGTACAGACCTGTCCCACAGACCGAGTACAGACCTGTCCCACAGAACGTCCCACACACCGCGTACAGACCTGTCCCACAGACCGAGTACAGAACGTCCCACACACCGTGTACAGACCTGTCCCACACACCGCGTACAGACCTGTCCCACAGACCGAGTACAGAACGTCCCACACACCGCGTACAGACCTGTCCCACACACCGCGTACAGACCTGTCCCACACACCGCGTACAGACCTGTCCCACACACCGCGTACAGACCTGTCCCACAGACCGAGTACAGAACTGTCCCACACACCGTGTACAGACCTGTCCCACACACCGCGTACAGACCTGTCCCACACACCGCGTACAGACCTGTCCCACACACCGTGTACAGACCTGTCCCACACACCGCGTACAGACCTGTCCCACAGAACGTCCCACACACCGCGTACAGACCTGTCCCACAGACCGAGTACAGACCTGTCCCACACACCGCGTACAGACCTGTCCCACAGAACGTCCCACACACCGCGTACAGACCTGTCCCACACACCGCGTACAGAACTGTCCCACACACCGCGTACAGAACTGTCCCACACACCGTGTACAGACCTGTCCCACACACCGCGTACAGACCTGTCCCACACACCGCGTACAGACCTGTCCCACACACCGCGTACAGACCTGTCCCACAGACCGAGTACAGACCTGTCCCACAGAACGTCCCACACACCGCGTACAGACCTGTCCCACAGACCGAGTACAGAACGTCCCACACACCGTGTACAGACCTGTCCCACACACCGCGTACAGACCTGTCCCACAGACCGAGTACAGAACGTCCCACACACCGCGTACAGACCTGTCCCACACAACGTCCCACACACCGCGTACAGACCTGTCCCACACACCGCGTACAGACCTGTCCCACACACCGCGTACAGACCTGTCCCACACACCGCGTACAGACCTGTCCCACACACCGCGTACAGACCTGTCCCACACACCGCGTACAGACCTGTCCCACACACCGCGTACAGACCTGTCCCACACACCGCGTACAGACCTGTCCCACACACCGCGTACAGAACTGTCCCACACACCGCGTACAGAACTGTCCCACACACCGCGTACAGACCTGTCCCACACACCGCGTACAGACCTGTCCCACAGAACGTCCCACACACCGCGTACAGACCTGTCCCACACACCGCGTACAGACCTGTCCCACACACCGCGTACAGACCTGTCCCACACACCGCGTACAGACCTGTCCCACAGACCGAGTACAGACCTGTCCCACAGAACGTCCCACACACCGCGTACAGACCTGTCCCACACACCGCGTACAGACCTGTCCCACACACCGAGTACAGAACGTCCCACACACCGTGTACAGACCTGTCCCACACACCGCGTACAGACCTGTCCCACAGACCGAGTACAGAACGTCCCACACACCGCGTACAGACCTGTCCCACAGACCGAGTACAGAACGTCCCACACACCGCGTACAGACCTGTCCCACACAACGTCCCACACACCGCGTACAGACCTGTCCCACACACCGTGTACAGACCTGTCCCACACACCGAGTACAGAACGTCCCACACACCGCGTACAGACCTGTCCCACACACCGCGTACAGACCTGTCCCACACACCGCGTACAGACCTGTCCCACACACCGCGTACAGACCTGTCCCACACACCGCGTACAGACCTGTCCCACACACCGCGTACAGACCTGTCCCACACACCGCGTACAGACCTGTCCCACAGAACGTCCCACACACCGCGTACAGACCTGTCCCACAGACCGAGTACAGACCTGTCCCACACACCGCGTACAGACCTGTCCCACAGACCGAGTACAGAACGTCCCACACACCGCGTACAGACCTGTCCCACACACCGCGTACAGACCTGTCCCACAGACCGAGTACAGAACGTCCCACACACCGCGTACAGACCTGTCCCACACACCGCGTACAGACCTGTCCCACAGACCGAGTACAGAACGTCCCACACACCGCGTACAGACCTGTCCCACACACCGCGTACAGACCTGTCCCACAGACCGAGTACAGAACGTCCCACACACCGCGTACAGACCTGTCCCACACACCGCGTACAGACCTGTCCCACAGACCGAGTACAGAACGTCCCACACACCGCGTACAGACCTGTCCCACACACCGCGTACAGACCTGTCCCACACACCGCGTACAGACCTGTCCCACACACCGCGTACAGACCTGTCCCACAGACCGAGTACAGAACGTCCCACACACCGCGTACAGACCTGTCCCACACACCGCGTACAGACCTGTCCCACAGACCGAGTACAGAACGTCCCACACACCGCGTACAGACCTGTCCCACACACCGCGTACAGACCTGTCCCACAGACCGAGTACAGAACGTCCCACACACCGCGTACAGACCTGTCCCACACACCGCGTACAGACCTGTCCCACACACCGCGTACAGACCTGTCCCACACACCGCGTACAGACCTGTCCCACAGACCGAGTACAGAACGTCCCACACACCGCGTACAGACCTGTCCCACACACCGCGTACAGACCTGTCCCACAGACCGAGTACAGAACGTCCCACACACCGCGTACAGACCTGTCCCACACACCGCGTACAGACCTGTCCCACAGACCGAGTACAGAACGTCCCACACACCGCGTACAGACCTATCCCACACAGTGTATACAGAAACTATACAGACCTGTCCCACACACCGTGTACAGAACTGTCCCACACACCGTGTACAGACCTGCAGGGCAGTTTCTAGCCCAAAAATGACACAGGGCGAGAGTAGGAAATTTCTCCCCCCCCCCCCCCCCCCCCCCCCGGCACCGAAAATAATAAACATTATTTTTGTGGGCTTGAGTAATAAATAGAGAGCAGGCTTGTATCTTCCCTTTTTTTAATAAATTATAATTTGCCTTTAACTTATATAGAACTTGGGGAAAAGGGACAAGTATGCTAATTATTAACGGTGAGAACAAAGTTGTAGGTAAATAATATCTATTAATTATTTTGGAAACAGATCCTAAAAATTGTAGGTTGCAGATTTATGAGAAACTGACTCTTCTAGATTTAGCCGCTGCAAAAGCATTAATAGCTTCCGAATAATTCAGCTTTTCTGCCAGTTCATTTTCTAATTCCAGGTCACATTTACTAATCTCTTCTAAAAGGAGATTGGCGAGACTTTCCCCAGATGTATCAGTAGCAGGACGATAGCCAATAAAATGTTCCTTTATTGCTACGTGATCATCATCTATATCAACAAATCTTAAGGTGTATGACAACTGTTCAGTGTGACCTGCATCTTGTGTGCAGTCCAACATTATTGAAAAATACTTAGATCTTTTGGCTTTTTCTAGAATACATTTCTTCACCTGAGAGGCCATCAAGCAGATAATTTCATTTTGAATTAAATTTCCACAGTAATGTGTATGGATTTCCTGGGAAGTAATTCGTTTTAAATGATCTCTCATTACTGGTTCAAATTTTCCAAGAAGCTCTATAAGCCCAAGGAAATGTCCATTATTTGGTGTAAACAATGTATTTGACGATCCTCGAAAAGCTAAATTATTGGTTGCCAGGTATACAGTTACTGCCATAACTCTTTCCAACACTTCTCGCCTGGGTGAGGATGCCACCAGACTGCCAAAGATGAGGTAAGTCAGCTGGGCCCCCTCCCGGGTTTCATGCTGTGGGGCATGCCAAATCAGCATGCCCCAAGGGTGGTTGGGGGGGGGGCAGGTGTGGGGGTCCCCATCCAAAAAAAAAGGCTAGCCCAACCCATCCCATCCCTCAGACCCCCTCACCTGTTCAGTGTGTCAGTGCCCTCTGCCCTCTGAGTCTGAGCGCGCTCAGACTGCTAAATGGGGCTGCTGGGAAGGGAAGGACTAATCCATAGGCAGGGGGTGGGCATTTTTGCTATACTGCTACCACTGTCAGACTAGACTGCAGCCTGTCCTGTCCAGCATTGAAATTGGCAACAGCCAGGCAGCCTAGTCTGACAGTGATAGTGTGTGTGCTTAGCTCTTTGATCACTGTCTCAGGGAGCGCCCGTGCTCAGCCGAGAGCGCGGCGCCCCTGCTATCAGTGTGGGAGTGGCCGAGCTGCCTCATCCTGGCTGTTCATTCTCGCTGTTCATCCAGCGCGGAGCGGAGGTGAGTCATACCTCCCAACTTTTGAAGATGGGAAAGAGGGACAAAGTTTGCGGCGCGCTTTGCGCGCCGCGGCAAATTTTAGGCCACGCCTCTGACCACACCCATTCATAATTAGTCACACCCATATCCACATCCCAACCACACCCATTTAGCACTGCCGATCACACTGTTTCATATACAATAATTATAAACAAAAAAATATGGCCACACAGTGCCCCATACTGTATAATGGCCACACATGATGCTCCATACTGTATAATGAACACACATGACGCTCCATACTGTATAATGGCCACACATGATGCTCCATACTGTATAATGAACACACATGATGCTCCATACTGTATGACCGCACATGATGCTCCATACTGTATAATGACCGCACATGATGCTCCATACTGTATAATGACCCCACATGATGCTCCATACTGTATAATGGCCGCACATGATGCTCCATACTGTATAATGAACACACATGATGCTCCATACTGTATGACCGCAAATGATGCTCCATACTGTATAATGACCGCACATGATGCTCCAGACTGTATAATGACCGCACATGATGCTCCATACTGTATAATGACCCCACATGATGCTCCATACTGTATAATGACCGCACATGATGCTCCATACTGTATAATGACCGCACATGATGCTCCATACTGTATGACCGCAAATGATGCTCCATACTGTATAATGACCGCACATGATGCTCCAGACTGTATAATGACCGCACATGATGCTCCATACTGTATAATGACCCCACATGATGCTCCATACTGTATAATGACCGCACATGATGCTCCATACTGTATAATGACCGCACATGATGCTCCATACTGTATGACCGCAAATGATGCTCCATACTGTATAATGACCGCACATGATGCTCCAGACTGTATAATGACCGCACATGATGCTCCAGACTGTATAATGACCGCACATGATGCTCCAGACTGTATAATGACCGCACATGATGCTCCAGACTGTATAATGACCGCACATGATGCTCCAGACTGTATAATGACCGCACATGATGCTCCAGACTGTATAATGACCGCACATGATGCTCCATACTGTATAATGGCCGCACATGATGCTCCATACTGTATAATGGCCACACATGATGCTCCATACTGTATAATGGCCGCACATGATGCTCCATACTGTATAATGGCCACACATGATGCTCCATACTGTATAATGACCGCACATGATGCTCCATACTGTATAATGACCGCACATGATGCTCCATACTGTACAATGACCGCACATGATGCTCCATATTGTATAATGACCGCACATGATGCTCCATACTGTATAATGACCGCACATGATGCTCCATACTGTATAATGGCCACACATAATGCTCCATACTGTATAATGACCGCACATGATGCTCCATACTGTATAATGACCGCACATGATGCTCCATATTGTATAATGACCACACATGATGCTCCATACTGTATAATGACATACAGGCACGCAGCTCACACACAGGCACGCAGCTCACACGCACGCAGCTCACAAACACATGCAGCTTTGACACAAATGCATCACACACGCAGCCATCACACACACACGCAGCCATCACACACACACACACGCAGCCATCACACACACACACACGCAGCCATCACACACACACACGCAGCCATCACACACACACACACACGCAGCCATCACACACACATGCAGCCATCACACACACACGCAGACATCACACACGCAGCCATCACACACACACACACACGCAGCCATCACACACACACGCAGCCATCACACACACGCAGCCATCACACACACACAGCCATCACACACACACAGCCATCACACACACACAGCCATCACACACACACAGCCATCACACACACGCAGCCATCACACACACGCAGCCATCACACACACACAGCCATCACACACACACGCAGCCATCACACACACGCAGCCATCACACACACGCAGCCATCACACACACGCAGCCATCACACACACGCAGCCATCACACACACACACGCAGCCATCACACACACACGCAGCCATCACACACACAGCCATCACACACACACACGCAGCCATCACACACACACACACACGCGCAGCCATCACACATGCAGCCATCACACACACACGCAGCCATCACACACACACACGCAGCCATCACACACACACACGCAGCCATCACACACACACGCAGCCATCACACACACACACGCAGCCATCACACACACACACACGCAGCCATCACACACACACACACGCAGCCATCACACACACACAGCCATCACACACACACACGCAGCCATCACACACACGCAGCCATCACACACACACACACGCAGCCATCACACACACACAGCCATCACACACACACACCCAGCCATCACACACACACACACGCAGCCATCACACACATCAATTCACACACACACAATCTCCTCTGTGATGCAGGGGCGGCTGATGTCCATGTGCAGCTCTCTGCTGAAGTCTTCAGTCTCCTGCTCACAGCTCTGCACTATCCCGGCACCTCCCCCGTCTCTCCTTCTCTGCCGGGATAGCAGCTAAGAGCAGAAGCCGGAGCTCCGTGCACACACAGCCAGAGGTAGTGAATCGCTGACCTTTCTTCTTGATTGCTGCAGGCTCTCTCCTTCAGCGTGGCAGCGCCGCACAGGGGGCGGGAGGGGGGGGGGGTGTTGCGCGGGCGGTCAGGAGGCAGCTTTTATATAAAAAAAAAAAAAAACAGGCTCTCTCTACGTCCCGGAAGTGGGCGGGGCTTCACCGGCGGCCGCAAATTCGGGATTTTAAATGCCCGAAGCGGGACAGCGGGACCCCGGTGCCAAAGCGGGACTGTCCCGCTGAAATCGGGACGGTTGGGAGGTATGGGTGAGTGGCGGCGCCGAGGTGGCCGCAACCATTATGTGCGGTGCGGGGGGGGGGGCGCGGCGACGCGAGGCGATGATCTGACCGCTCAGCTGTCAGATTTGCAGCTGAGTTCGGGCAGGGCGCGCCCGCGCTCAGCACTGAGCGCGGCATCCGCGCCCCTGACAGCCCTTAAACAGCAGCAGCAGCGGGCAGGGGACCACCGGGGCCCGAGGCCTCTCCTGCGCCCCCCGGCCCCACGGCGCCCCGTGTGGCCGCCCTGCCCGCCCTGTTGAAGAAACGGCCCTGCAGACCTGTCCCACACAGTGTATACAGAAACTATACAGACCTGTCCGCAGTGTGCTCGATGCTGGCTGCTGCTGACACTCTCTGCTCTGCTGACTGCTGGGAGTCCATCGCTTTCTCCTACAGCTCTGCCGACAAGTAGAGCTCATGGCCCCTGTCATTATATCCGGAGTCCTGACGCCTGTCTGCTGCAGTCCCCTCCCTCCAGGCCCAGGGGAGCAGGTACACATGGCCGGGTGTGAATGTGCACACCCGAAAATGCCGGACACGTGCTGAGGCATATGGTGCGGAGAGAGCTGCCCTCCTGCTGAGCCCATTACTGGCCACATGCAGTCTGCGGTGCCATACTGCTGGACGTCATGATTGCACAATCGCATAAAAAGTGATGGAACCTCTGTATTCAGCATGGGAAGTGTCTGTTTATAGCGGCCAGGGGCAAATACTTTCCAGAAAACGTATAGTACAGGCGTAAAGCCTTGTGTCATGGGACATATACCGGCCTTCATAATAACCTAAGGCTATGTGCACACGTTGCGGATTTGCCTGTGGAACTTTCCGTGCGGATTCTGCATCTCTTGACAGAAAACGCAGGTCAAAATCTGTGCGTTTTTTATGCGGATTTTGTGCATTTTTCCTGCGGATTTCATGCGTTTTTACCCCTGCGTTTTCCTACAATGGAATGGGTCAGAAACGCTGCAGAAACACACAAAGAATTTACATGGTCCTTTTTTTAATCCGCTGCGGATTCTGTGCAAAGTTTTCCGCACCATTAGCACAGCATTTTTATTTTCCCATTGCTTTACATTGTACTGTAAATCACATGCGGTTCTGCAGCGTTTCTGCACGGAAAAAAACGCTGCGGATTCGCAGTTATTCTGCAACTTGTGCACACAGCCTAGTGTATCAACAACATCTGTAAGAATGTTACCACATCAGAAATGCCATCTATCATCAACACAAGCACACCATGTGCATAGGTACAGAGATGGATAGATAACATTAGATGGATGGACGAGAGATAGATATGGGATAGATAGATGGATAGATAGATAGATAGATAGATAGTCCACTTTAAGAAAGCCAGATGGGCGCACATACAGCCAGATCTTCCTGATTCACCCTCCTTAGAATCTGAAGCGTGTGACCGCCACTACGGGCTGAGGTGCTCTCTCAGAAACCAATGTCCATAAATATACAAAAGAAAGAAGAAAGAGGAGCACTCACCGTCCGTGCAAGAATCCTTTAATTAGTGTGGCATTACAATAAAATAGCGGAGTATTGCAGGGAGAAGATGTGGAAAAGGTCCTTTTCCACATCTTCTCCCTGCAATACTCCGCTATTTTATTGTAATGCCACACTAGATAGATAGATAGATAGATAGATAGATAGATAGATAATGGGATAGATAGATATGGGTTAGATAGATATAGACATAGATAGATAGATAGATAGATAGATAGATAGATAGATAGATATAGAGGATAGATAAATAGATATGGGATAGATAGATTGATAGATATGGGATTGAAATGGGATAGATGGATACCTAGATAGATACATACATGTCCTCGTCGCTTATCCCCCTTTCCCTATTTATCTTATTCCCCTCCCTTTTACTCCCTCGCCTTCTTTCCCACTACAATTCTTTTTTTCTTACTCCCAGCTACATTAAAATTGCTTAAAAGCTCAATAAAAATAATTCAACAATAGATCTATGTGTAAATATACACTCACCGGCCACTTTATTAGGTACACCATGCTAGTAACGGGTTGGACCCCCTTTTGCCTTCAGAACTGCCTCAATTCTTCGTGGCATAGATTCAACAAGGTGCTGGAAGCATTCCTCAGAGATTTTGGTCCATATTGACATGATGGCATCACACAGTTGCCGCAGATTTGTCGGCTGCACATCCCAAAGATGCTCCATACAAGGCAGGATGGATCCATGCTTTCATGTTGTTTACGCCAAATTCTGACCCTACCATCCGAATGTCGCAGCAGAAATCGAGACTCATCAGACCAAGCAACGTTTTTCCAATCTTCTACTGTCCAATTTCGATGAGCTTGTGCAAATTGTAGCCTCAGTTTCCTGTTCTTAGCTGAAAGGAGTGGTACCCGGTGTGGTCTTCTGCTGCTGTAGCCCATCTGCCTCAAAGTTCGACGCACTGTGCGTTCAGAGATGCTCTTAGGCCTACCTTGGTTGTAACGGGTGGCGATTTGAGTCACTGTTGCCTTTCTATCAGCTCGAACCAGTCTGCCCATTCTCCTCTGACCTCTGGCATCAACAAGGCATTTCCGCCCACAGAACTGCCGCTCACTGGATTTTTTTTCTTTTTCGGACCATTCTCTGTAAACCCTAGAGATGGTTGTGCGTGAAAATCCCAGTAGATCAGCAGTTTCTGAAATACTCAGACCAGCCCTTCTGGCACCAACAACCATGCCACGTTCAAAGGCACTCAAATCACCTTTCTTCCCCATACTGATGCTCGGTTTGAACTGCAGGAGATTGTCTTGACCATGTCTACATGCCTAAATGCACTGAGTTGCCGCCATGTGATTGGCTGATTAGAAATTAAGTGTTAACAAGAAGTTGGACAGGTGTACCTAATAAAGTGGCCGGTGAGTGTATATATTTGGAAAAATAGAGCAGCACTTTTGAGAAATGAGGATGCACACACATCCTCCCTTTTAAATATCAAACCATCCAGATAAAAATGAAAAACTGGAGGCAGCACACCAAAAAGTGTACAAAAGTTGAATATTTATTAGCCCATTGTAGTGACACTTCAGTTTAAAAATGTTTGAAAAAGGGTTAGGTATTGGAATCGAAACGTTGCCACTAAGGGGCTTATAAATAAATAATCAACATCTGTACACTCTTGGTGTTCTGCCTCCAGTTTTATTTTTTTTCCGTCATATATATAAATATACAGTATATACATAGTTTATTTTACTTACCGTATATGGCGCCATTAATTCCACAACGTTTTACAGAAATTATTATCGCTGTCCTCAGTGGGGCTCACAAGCTAGATTCCCTATCAGTATGTCTTTGAAGTGTAGGAAGAAACCGGAGTACCAGGAAGAAACCCACGCAAACACGGGGAGAACATACAAACTCCTTGCAGATGTCATCCTTGGTGGGATTTGAACTCAGGATCCCAGCAGCATTCTCAATAGTTTAACAATTAAAAACCTAAATATCAAAGGGATATTTACAATTATATAGATAGGTCAGCTCATTAGAACTGACATTGTACACACCAGTCTTAACCCCTTTCTGACATCTGACGTACTATCCCATCGAGGTGGGGTGGGCCCATATGCCACCGACGGGATAGTACGTCATAGCGATCGGCCGCGCTCACGGGGGGAGCGCAACTGATCGCGGCCGGGTGTCAGCTGACTATCGCAGCTGACATCCGGCACTATGTGGCAGGAGCCGTCACGGACCGCTCCTGGCACATTAACCCCCGAAACACTGCGATCAAACATGATCGCAGTGTTTTGGGGGTATAGGGAAGCATCGCGCAGGGAGGGGGCTCCCTACGTGCTTCCCTGAGACCCTCAGAGCAACGTGATGTGCTCGCGTTGTACCGAGCGTCTCCTCCCTGCAGGCTCCGGATCCAAAATGGCCACGGGGCTGCATCCGGGTCCTGCAGGGAGGTGGCTTACCAGCACCTGGTCAAAGCAGGCGCCGGGAAGCCTCTCTGCAGTGCACGTCAGATCGCTGATCTGACAGTGCTCTGCAAAGTGTCAGATCAGCGATCTTACACTATAACATGATGCTCCCCCCCCAGGGGCAATGGTATACTGTAAAAAAAATATATATATATATTCAGAAGTGTAAAAAAAAAAAAATCCTAAATAAAAAAAAAATATTGTTCCCATAAATACATTTCTTTATCTAAATAATTAAAAAAAGCAATAAAAGTACACATATTTAGTATCGCTGCGTCTGTAACGACCCGACCTATAAAACTGTCCCACTAGTTAACCACTTCAGTGAACACCGTAAAAAAAAAAACTAGGCAAAAAGCAACGCTTTATTATCATACCGCCGAAGAATAAGTGTAATAACACGCGATCAAAAAGACGGATATAAACATGGTACCGCTGAAAACGTCATCTTGTCCCGCAAAAAACGAGCTGCCATACAGCATCATCAGCGAAAAAATAAAAAAGTCCTCAGAATAAAGCGATGCAAAAATAATTATTTTTTCAATAAAATAGCTTTTATCGTATAAAAGCGCCAAAACATAAAAAACGATATGAGGTATCGCTGTAATCGTACTGACCCGAAGAAAAAAACTGCTTTATCCATTTTACTAAACGCGGAACGGTATAAACGCCCCCCCCCCCCAAAAGAAATACATGAATAGCTGGTTTTTGGTCATTCTGCCTCACAAAAATCGGAATAAAAAGCGATGAAAAAATGTCACGTGCCCGAAAATGTTACCAATAAAAACGTCAACTCGTCCCGCAAAAAACAAGACCCCACATGACTCTGTGGACCAAAATATGGAAAAATTATAGCTCTCAAAATGTGGTAACGCAAAAAATATTTTTTGCAATAAAAAGCGTTTTTTAGTGTGTGACGGCTGCCAATCATAAAAATCCGCTAGAAAACCCGCTAGAAAAGTAAATCAACCCCCCCTTCATCACCCCCTTAGTTAGGGAAAAAATAAAAAAATGTATTTATTTCCATTTTCCCATTAGGGTTAGGGCTAGAGTTAGGTTTAATGCTAGGGTTAGGGCTAGGGTTAGGTTTAACGCTAGGATTAGGGGTAGGGTTAGGGTTAGGGCTAGGGTTAGGGTTGGGGCTAGGGTTGGGGCTGAGGTTAGGGTTTGGATTACATTTACGGTTGGAATTAAGGTTAGGGGTGTGTCATGGTTAGGGGTGTGGTTAGGGTTATGGTTGGGATTAGGGTTAGGGGTGTGGTTAGTAGGGTTGAGCGACTTTCATTTTTTAAAGATCGAGTCGGGTTTTGTGAAACCCGACTTTGTCCAGAGTCGAGTCGAGTGCAGTCGGCCGATTATCGCTAAAAGTCGGGGATCGACCGAAACACGAAACCCAATGCAAGTCAATGGGGAAGCATAGTCGGCAGTGAGTGGAGGCCAGGAAAACACCTACAGTGCCCATTTTAATGCCAAAAACATCCATTCTTGTTTCTGAAGCTTGTCAATCTTAATTAACTTTATAATAATAGTTGTTCAATGGAACTTGGGGGTCATTTGGCAAATTTGTGGGGGGTAGGGCTGGTTCAAGGTTTTAGTGGGCCCAGGAATCGTGGACTACGTCACGGCGGTGGAGCAGGGAGAGGTAAGTATTTCAACGTTGCAAGTGCTGTGATCCTGAGCAAGCAGGGGGGCACACTTGTTCGCATTGGCACTGGCACAGGGCCCCTCAAAGTACAGCGGTGTGTTTGCACGGCGGGGGCGCCTCCCACCAGCAGCGACATTTTTGCGTACTCTGAGGGGCCCTGTGCCAGTGACGTCGCCAACGAGTATGCCCCCCCCATCTGATGAAGGAACCTGCACTTTCATCTGCACCTTCCTCTTTGTCCCTGTGTAAGGTGGTATAACATGCAGGAAGGGGAACCTTACTTTCAGCAGGGTCAGATTCTGGCTGTGTAGAGTGCAAGGGGAATGTAGTGGTCTAGGTCAATGTACCAGCAGACTCATCTAGCAGTGGCTGGGCAATGGGCAGGATGAGGAGGAAACAGATATAGGGCCAAAGAATAAAGTAGGCTAAATGCAGTTCAAAATTGGTAACAGGACTAAACAGGTGGCATTGCTTTGTTCAGTGGAGTAGCAAACCCAGGAGCAGCAGACACTGTTTTAAGGGCCCAAACACACTAATAGGCCAAATGCAGTTTAATATCTGATACTTTAGGCCAAAAGCCTAAGACTGAAGCTCAGCTTTATTCAGTTGAGGGCAAACACCAGGGAGGGGCAGACACCGTTAGTAGGCCCTAGCCACCAATTTTTAAAAACACAGCACTTAATGAGAGCCAGAAGGTTGAAGCTCAGCTTTATTCAGTTGAGGACAAACACCAGGCAGGGGCAGACACCGTTAGTAGGCCGTAACCAAAGTTGAAGGCCAAATGCAGTTTAATATCTGATACTATAGGCCGAAAGCCAGAAGGTGGAAGCTCAGCTTTATTCAGTTGAGGGCAAACACCAGGGAGGGGCAGACACCGTTAGTAGGCCCTAACCACCAATTTTTCAAAACACAGCACTTAATGAGAGCCAGAAGGTTGAAGCTCAGCTTTATTCAGTTGAGGACAAACACCAGGCAGGGGCAGACACCGTTAGTAGGCCGTAACCAAAGTTGAAGGCCAAATGCAGTTTAATATCTGATACTATAGGCCGAAAGCCAGAAGGTGGAAGCTCAGCTTTATTCAGTTGAGGGCAAACACCAGGGAGGGGCAGACACCGTTAGTAGGCCCTAACCACCAATTTTTAAAAACACAGCACTTAATGAGAGCCAGAAGGTTGAAGCTCAGCTTTATTCAGTTGAGGACAAACACCAGGCAGGGGCAGACACCGTTAGTAGGCCGTAACCAAAGTTGAAGGCCAAATGCAGTTTAATATCTGATACTATAGGCCGAAAGCCAGAAGGTGGAAGCTCAGCTTTATTCAGTTGAGGGCAAACACCAGGGAGGGGCAGACACCGTTAGTAGGCCCTAACCACCAATTTTTCAAAACACAGCACTTAATGAGAGCCAGAAGGTTGAAGCTCAGCTTTATTCAGTTGAGGACAAACACCAGGGAGGGGCAGACACCGTTAGTAGGCCGTAACCAAAGTTGAAGGCCAAATGCAGTATTTCTGATACTATAGGCCGAAAGCCAGAAGGTGGAAGCTCCGATTTAGACAGTGGAGGACAATTTGAATTAGGGACTGCAGACAGACTTAGTAGGCTGTCCCCTGTGGACCATGCATCCACCACATTAACCCATTGCGCCTTAATGGACACGTAATCTTCCGTGGCCATGCCTACAGGTCCATGCGTCTGTTGTCAGGTGCACCTTTGTACTCACAGATTGCCAGAGTGTATGGACAATGCGGTCTTTTACATGCTGGTGGAGGGTTGGGATGGCTTTTCTCGCAAAAGAAGTGTCGACTGGTTAGCTTGTAGCGTGGTACAGCGTAGTCCATCATGGCCTTATTAATAGTAAATAAAATATATAACTAGGCTCTATGAACTTTTAAATAGGTTCCAGGGGTACACGGGCAGCATTGGTGTGGTCAGTGGAGGAGTATTGCAAGTAGAGGCCGCAGACAGGCTAACAAAGGCCTAAAATAACAATAGGCAGGCATGGCAGTTTTAAATCGGTTACATGGATACACAGGCAGGCACTCCAGGCAGCATTGTGGTCAGTGGAGGAGTATTGCAGGTAGGGGCCGCAGACAGGCTATCAAAGGCCTAAAATAACAAACAATAGGCAGGCATGGCAGTTTTAAATCGGTTACATGGATACACAGGCAGGCACTCCAGGCAGCATTGTGGTCAGTGGAGGAGTATTGCAAGTAGGGGCCGCAGACAGGCTATCAAAGGCCTAAAATAACAAACAATAGGCAGGCATGGCAGTTTTAAATCGGTTACATGGATACACAGGCAGGCACTCCAGGCAGCATTGTGGTCAGTGGAGGAGTATTGCAAGTAGGGGCCGCAGACAGGCTATCAAAGGCCTAAAATAACAAACAATAGGCAGGCATGGCAGTTTAAAATCGGTTACATGGATACACAGGCAGGCACTCCAGGCAGCATTGTGGTCAGTGGAGGAGTATTGCAAGTAGGGGCCGCAGACAGGCTATCAAAGGCCTAAAATAACAAACAATAGGCAGGCATGGCAGTTTTAAATCGGTTACATGGATACACAGGCAGGCACTCCAGGCAGCATTGTGGTCAGTGGAGGAGTATTGCAGGTAGGGGCCGCAGACAGGCTATCAAAGGCCTAAAATAACAAACAATAGGCAGGCATGGCAGTTTAAAATCGGTTACATGGTTACACAGGCAGGCACTCCAGGCAGCATTGTGGTCAGTGGAGGAGTATTGCAGGTAGGGGCCGCAGACAGGCTATCAAAGGCCTAAAATAACAAACAATAGGCAGGCATGGCAGTTTTAAATCGGTTACATGGATACACAGGCAGGCACTCCAGGCAGCATTGTGGTCAGTGGAGGAGTATTGCAGGTAGGGGCCGCAGACAGGCTATCAAAGGCCTAAAATAACAAACAATAGGCAGGCATGGCAGTTTTAAATCGGTTACATGGATACACAGGCAGACAGCATTGTGGTCAGTGGAGGAGTATTGCAAGTAGGGGCCGCAGACAGGCTATCAAAGGCCTAAAATAACAAACAATAGGCAGGCATGGCAGTTTTAAATCGGTTACATGGATACACAGGCAGGCACTCCAGGCAGTATTGTGGTCAGTGGAGGAGTATTGCAAGTAGGGGCCGCAGACAGGCTATCAAAGGCCTAAAATAACAAACAATAGGCAGGCATGGCAGTTTAAAATCGGTTACATGGATACACAGGCAGGCACTCCAGGCAGTATTGTGGTCAGTGGAGGAGTATTGCAAGTAGGGGCCGCAGACAGGCTATCAAAGGCCTAAAATAACAAACAATAGGCAGGCATGGCAGTTTTAAATCGGTTACATGGATACACAGGCAGGCAGCATTGTGGTCAGTGGAGGAGTATTGCAAGAAGGGGCCGCAGACAGGCTATCAAAGGCCTAAAATAACAAACAATAGGCAGGCATGGCAGTTTTAAATCGGTTACATGGATACACAGGCAGGCACTCCAGGCAGCATTGTGGTCAGTGGAGGAGTATTGCAAGTAGGGGCCGCAGACAGGCTATCAAAGGCCTAAAATAACAAACAATAGGCAGGCATGGCAGTTTTAAATCGGTTACATGGATACACAGGCAGGCAGCATTGTGGTCAGTGGAGGAGTATTGCAAGTAGGGGCCGCAGACAGGCTATCAAAGGCCTAAAATAACAAACAATAGGCAGGCATGGCAGTTTTAAATCTGTTACATGGATACACAGGCAGGCAGCATTGTGGTCAGTGGAGGAGTATTGCAAGAACTGTCTGACACAGTTAGTACTCCCAAAAAATAAATAGATGTTAATGTCTCGCAAAACAACTATAAATAAAAAAAAGGGTGGCATGCTTAGGTACAGGGGTGGGCTCATCTGCAGAGTTTATGACAAAGTAATTTGGCAGTAAATTAGTATTTACTGGTGTCAATATAGGACACTGACCCAGACTACTGTAACTATCATCATAGATGTCAACAAATTGGTATTGATTGTCAGTGCCAGGCATTGAATGATGTCAGCGCATAGACTAAACATTGGTGGAGCTGTGCGAGATAATTTGGCACGTGGTAGAGCACAGTTTGAGCTGGGGGGGGAACTCTCTTGTGGCCGGCGGTACCGCCCCAGGGCCCCTCATGTTACAACGGTGTGTCTGACGTTGGGTGCGCACCACCACCGCCAGAGACACTACATTGTACTATGAGGGACCCAGTGGCAGTGCCGTCGACCAAAAGCGAGCACACCCACCTCTTCTGACAAACAGCACTGTAAATAACGGGTGCTTGCGCCAAGTGTCGAGAGTGAGACAACGGCCCCGTGGGGGGAGTTTTCCCATTGGGGGAGGTGTAAACATGTCGTATGCTGGTCAAACAGCTGCTGCAAATTAAGAGATTTTAACACTCAGTAAGACCAGTCCACAAGCAAGACCTTTTTATAGGAAAGCTAGGTGTCAGCCGGGAAAGGTGGGGCAAAATAATTTGAAATCCAGGAGTGGTTCATTTTAATGAAGGTGAGATCATCCACATTTTGGGTAGCCAGACGAGTCCTTTTTTCGGTTAATATTGAACCAGCAGCACTGAATACTCTTTCTGATAGCACACTAGCTGCTGGGCAAGCAAGCTCCTGCAACGCATATTCTGCCAATTCAGGCCAGGTGTCTAATTTGGATGCCCAGTAATCAAATGGGAATGACGGTTGAGGGAGAACATCAATAAGGGCTGAAAAATAGTTAGTAACCATACTGGACAAATGTTGTCTCCTGTCACTTTGAATAGATGCTGCAGTACCTGTCCTGTCTGCGGTCATTGCGAAATCACTCCACAACCTGGTCAGAAAACCCCTCTGTCCAACGCCACTTCTGATCTGTGCACCTCTAACACCTCTGCCCTGTAGCCCCCTGCAGCTCGTGTGAGAACCATCACCGGCGCTGTGTGCTGGGAATGCCTGAATCTAACGGTCTACAAGAGTAGCTTGTTTGGTTGCTAATATTTGTTCGAGGTTCTCATGTGGCATAATATTTTGCAATTTGCTTGTCAAGGATGCAGGCCAACCAGTAATCGCTCATCATTTTAATAATGCGTGGGTCCTTTTTGAGGCTACGTAAGGCATAATCCGCCATGTGGGCCAAAGTTCCAGTTGGCAAATCTGCGGTTGTGCTGGTTTGAGGGGCAGTTACAGGCAAATCTACGTCACTTGTCTCCCTTACAAAAACAGAACCCGGCCTTGCAACGCCACTAATTTCTGTTGGCCCAGGAGAAGCTTCCTCAGTAAAAAAGTACTCATCCCCATCATCCTCCTCGTCCTCCTCCTCCTCTTCGCCCGCTACCGCGTCCTCTACACGGCCCTGACCAGACAATGGCTGACTGTCATCAAGGCTTTCCTCTTCCTCGGCTGCAGACGCCTGCTCCTTTATGTGCGTCAAACTTTGCATCAGCAGATGCATTAGGGGGATGCTCATGTTTATTATTGCGTTCTCTGCACTAACCAGCCGTGTGCATTCCTCAAAACACTGAAGGACTTGACACAGGTCTTGTAGCTTCGACCACTGCACACCTGACAACTCCATGTCTGCCATCCAACTGCCTGCCCGTGTATCCTCCCACAAATACATAACAGCACGCCTCTGTTCGCACACTCTCTGAAGCATGTGCAGTGTGGAGTTCCACCTTGTTGCAACGTCGATGATTAGGCGATGCTGAGGAAGGTTCAAAGAACGCTGATAGTTCTGCATACGGCTGGAGTGTACAGGCGAACGGCGGATATGCGAGCAAAGTCTGCGCACTTTGAGGAGCAGGTCGGGTAACCCCGGATAACTTTTCAGGAAGCACTGCACCACCAGGTTTAAGGTGTGAGCCAGGCAAGGAATGTGTTTCAGTTGGGAAAGGGCTATGGCAGCCATGAAATTCCTTCCGTTATCACTCACTACCTTGCCTGCCTCAAGATGTACAGTGCCTGCCCAGCCATGACTGAGTTTCTTTCTGCAAGAACTCGGACAGAACTTCCGCGGTGTGTCTGTTGTCGCCCAAACACTTCATTGCCAATACAGCCTGCTGACGCTTGCCACTAGCTGTCCCATAATGGCACACCTGGTGTGCAACAGTGGCAGCTGCGGATGGAGTGGATGTGCGACTGCGGTCTGTGGACGAGCTCTCGCTTCTGCAGGAGGAGGAGGAAGAGGAGGAGGGGGGGCGAACGCCTACAGCCAACTCTTTCCTTGACCGTGGGCTAGGCAGAACTGTCCCAATATTGCTGTCCCCTGTGGAGCCTGCATCCACCACATTCACCCAGTGTGCCGTGATGGACACGTAACGTCCCTGGCCATGCCTACTGGTCCATGCATCTGTTGTCAGGTGCACCTTTGTAGTCACAGACTGCCTGAGTGCATGGACGATGCGGTCTTTCACATGCTGTTGGAGGGCTTGGATGGCTTTTCTAGAAAAGAAGTGCCGACTGGGTAGCTCGTAGCGTGGTACAGCGTAGTCCATCAGCGCTTTGAAAGCTTCGCTTTCAACTAACCGGTAGGGCATCATCTCTAATGAGATTAGTCTAGCAATGTGGGCTTTCAAACCCTGTGTACGCGGATGCGAGGATGAGTACTTCCTTTTCCTAACAAGAGTCTCATGTAGGGTGAGCTGGACTGGAGAGCTGGAGATTGTGCAACTAGCGGTGGTGCCGGTGGACATGGGTGAGTGAGAGAGGGTTGGAGATGGTATTCTTGCCGGTGCCCTACATGCAGTGTTTCCTACTACTAACCTGGTGATTCCCTGACTGCTTTGGCCTGGCGACGAAAGCTGCACAGATACTGCAGGTGGTGTGGGAAATGGTCGGCTTACAGGGAGGGAAGGGATGTAGCGTTGCTGACTAGCTTCATTGGCCGAGGGTGCTGCAACCTTTAGGGACATTTGGTAGTTAGTCCAGGCTTGCAAATGCATGGTGGATAAATGTCTATGCATGCAACTTGTATTTAGACTTTTAAGATTCTGCCCTCTGCTTAAGGTAGTTGAACATTTTTGACAGATGACTTTGCGCTGATCATTTGGATGTTGTTTAAAAAAATGCCAGACTGCACTCTTTCTACTATCGGATACCTTTTCAGGCATTGCAGACTGAGCTTCTTTAACCGGATGGCCACGCTGTCCTCCAACTGGTTTAGGTTTTGCCACACGTTTTTGGCCAGATACGGGCCCGGTAGATGGAACCTGTTGTGATGTTGATGCCTGCTGCGGCTCCTCCTCCTCCGCTTCAGAACTACTGCCGCCTGCACCCTGTTCCCCCAATGGCTGCCAATCGGGGTCCACAACTGGGTCATCTATGACCTCCTCTTCTATGTTGTGTGCAACTTCGTCTGTGTCACCGTGTAAGCCGGTGGTATTGCGTTCGTGACGGAGCACCATAGTCTCCGCTGGTTTTGATTCTGCCTCAGTACACTGCGAGGGCAATGTTCTGGTCTGAGTCAAAGGAACAGCATAGTAATCTGGCTGTGGCTGTGCATCTGTGCACTCCATGTCCGATTCAACTTCTAATGGGCATAGCCTGTTAACTGTTTCACTGTGTAACTGACAGACTGAGCTTCTTTAACCGGATGGCCACGCTGTCCTCCAACTGGTTTAGGTTTTGCCACGCGTTTTTGGCCAGATACGGGCCCGGTAGATGGAACCTGTTGTAATGTTGATGCCTGCTGCGGCTCCTCCTCCTCCGCTTCAGAACTACTGCCGCCTGCACCCTGTTCCCCCAATGGCTGCCAATCGGGGTCCACAACTGGGTCATCTATGACCTCCTCTTCTATGTTGTGTGCAACTTCGTCTGTGTCACCGTGTAAGCCGGTGGTATTGCGTTCATGACGGAGCACCATAGTCTCCGCTGGTTTTGATTCTGCCTCAGTACACTGCGAGGGCAATGTTCTGGTCTGAGTCAAAGGAACAGCATAGTAATCTGGCTGTGGCTGTGCATCTGTGCACTCCATGTCCGATTCAACTTCTAATGGGCATAGCCTGTTAACTGTTTCACTGTGTAACCCAGGAACGGTATGTGTAAAGAGCTCCATGGAGTAACCTGTTGTGTCGACTGACGCATCCTTCACTGTTGTTTTTAGTGAAGGACACAAGGAAGCGACTTGTTCCTGACTGGGAGCATCCACTGACGATGCACTGCTCTGACATTTGGCACTTTCCGAGGAGGAGGCGAAAGAGTTAGAGGCAGAGTCAGCAATGAAAGCCAATACTTGTTCCTCCTGCTCCGGCTTCAAAAGTGGTTTTCCTACTCCCAGAAAAGAGAGCGTTCGAGGCCTTGTGTAGCCAGACAACGAACCTGGCTCAACAACTCGAGACTTAGGTGCTGTACTGCTTTTACCACGACCACCTGATGCTCCACCACCACTACCATCATTACCAGCTGACAATGACCGCCCACGGCCACGACCTCTTCCACTAGACTTCCTCATTGTTTGCAAAACGTAACCAAAGTAACGCTATTTGTTACTGTAAAACAACTTATCAGGTGAACTCAAACTTCTGTAGGATTTATATATACCTTTATAGGTGCCTGACACTGAAAGGAAAATCAGGCCCAATGTTACACACTAGGTTTTCTGTGCCCCAATAATTTGAGACAGATGGCACACACAGGACCAGCACTCAAGCAGAAATGCCAATCTTAATCTCCCACTATTTTTTTTTTTTTTTCTGGGAGAATTTACCCTAAAAAAAAAAAAATGGCCAAGTATTACACAGTGTTTTCGGTGCCACACAATGACAGACAGATGCCACACACAGCAATGGCACGGAGGCAGACTTGCCAATATTTATCTCCCACTAATTTTTTTTTTGGAAAAGGGAGAATGTACCCCCCCCCAAAAAAAAGGGCCAAGTATTACACAGTGTTTTCGGTGGCACACAATGAGAGACAGATACCACACACAGCAATGGCACGGAGGCAGACTTGCCAATATTTATCTCCCACTAATTTTTTTTTTGGAAAAGGGAGAATGTACCCAAAAAAAAAAAAAAATGGCCAAGTATTACACAGTGTTTTTGGTGGCACACAATGAGAGACAGATGCCACACACAGCAATGGCACGGAGGCAGACTTGCCAATATTTATCTCCCACTAATTTTTTTTTTGGGAAAAGGGAGAATGTACCCCCCCCCCAAAAAAAAGGCCAAGTATTACACAGTGTTTTCGGTGCCACACAATGAGAGACAGATACCACACACAGCAATGGCACGGAGGCAGACTTGCCAATATTTATCTCCCACTAATTTTTTTTTTGGAAAAGGGAGAATGTACCCCCCCCCAAAAAAAATGGCCAAGTATTACACAGTGTTTTCGGTGCCACACAATGACAGACAGATGCCACACACAGCAATGGCACGGAGGCAGACTTGCCAATATTTATCTCCCACAAATTTTTTTTTTGGAAAAGGAAGAATGTACCCAAAAAAAAAAAAAAAAAGGGCCAAGTATTACACAGTGTTTTCGGTGGCACACAATGAGAGACAGATACCACACACAGCAATGGCACGGAGGCAGACTTGCCAATATTTATCTCCCACTAATTTTTTTTTTGGAAAAGGGAGAATGTACCCAAAAAAAAAAAAAAAAATGGCCAAGTATTACACAGTGTTTTCGGTGCCACACAATGAGAGACAGATACCACACACAGCAATGGCACGGAGGCAGACTTGCCAATATTTATCTCCCACTAATTTTTTTTTTGGAAAAGGGAGAATGTACCCCAAAAAAAAAAATAAAATGGCCAAGTATTACACAGTGTTTTCGGTGCCACACAATGAGAGACAGATACCACACACAGCAATGGCACGGAGGCAGACTTGCCAATATTTATCTCCCTGCAGTTATCTCAGAAAAGTATGGCAGGCAGCTATAAAAAGGACTGCTGCACACAAAAGTGTGGACAAACACACAAGATAGCTGTGCAGAAAGGAAGGAAAAACAGGATTTGTGCTTTGAAAAAAGCAGTTGGTTTGCACAGCGGCGTACACACAGGCACAGCAACGCAGCTATCAGGGTCAGGGAGCCTTCTAGTGCAGCTCAATGAGCTACAGCGCTGAGAAAAAAAAAATGTAGCTTCCACTGTCCCTGCAATCAAAAGGTGGTGTTGGACAGTGGAAATCGCTACAGCACAAGCGGTTTGTAGCTTTATGTACCCTGCCTATCACTATCCCTGCTTCCGAAGAAGCTGCAGCAACCTCTCCCTACGCTCAGATCAGCAGCAGTAAGTTGGCGGTCGGCGGGAACGCCCCTTTATAGCCCCTGTGACGCCGCAGAAAGCAAGCCAACCACTGCAATGCCCTTCTCTAAGATGGTGGGGACTGAGATCTATGTCATCACGCTGCCCACACTCTGCGTCCACCTTCATTGGCTGAGAAATGGCGCTTTTAGTGTCATTGAAACGCGACTTTGGCGCGAAAGTCGCGTACCACATGGCAGACCCCACACAGGGATCGGCTCGGTTTCATGAGACGCCGACTTTGCCAAAAGTCGTCGACTTATGAAAATGAACGATCCGTTTCGCTCAACCCTAGTGGTTAGGGTTGGGATTAGAGTTAGGCGTGTGTTGGGGTTAGGGGTGTGGTTGGGATTAGGGTTAGGGGTGTGTTTGGGTTAGGGTTTCAATTAGAATTGGGGGTTTCCACTGTTTAGGCACATCAGGGGCTCTCCAAACACAACATGGTGTCTCATCTAAATTCCAGTCAATTTTGCATTGAAAAGTCAAACGGCGCTCCTTCCCTTCCGAGCTCTGCTATGCCCCCAAACAGTGGTTTACCCCCACATATGGGGTCCAATTTCTTCTCTTACCCTTGGGAAAATAAAAAATTGGGGGCGAAAAGATCATTTTTGTGAAAAAATATGATTTTTTATTTTTACAGCTCTGCATTATAAACTTCTGTGAAGCACTTGGTGGGTCAAAGTGCTCACCACACATCTAGATCAGTTCCTTGGGGGTCTAGTTTCCAAAATGGTGTCACTTGTGGGGGGTTTCAATGTTTAGGCACATCAGGGGCTCTCCAAAAGCAACATGGCGTCCCATCACAATTCCAGTCAATTTTGCATTGAAAAAGTCAAATGGTGCTCCTTTCTTTCCGAGCTCTGCCATGCGCCCAAACAGTGATTTACCCCCACCTATGGGGTATCGGCGTACTCCGGACAAATTGTACAACAACTTTTGTGGTCCAGTTTCTCCTGTTACCCTTGCTAAAATAAAACAAATTGGAGCTGAAGTGGGGTTAATAAAGGCTTAATAAACTTCTTGAATGTGGTTTTGAGCACCTTGAGGGGTGCAGTTTTTAGAATGGTGTCACACTTGATTATTTTCTATCACATAGACCCCTCAAAATGACTTCAAATGTGATGTGGTCCCTAAAAAAAATGGTGTTGTAAAAACGAGAAATTGCTGGTCAACTTTTAACACGTATAACTCCCTAACAAAAAAAAAATTTGGTTCCAAAATTGTGCTGATGTAAAGTAGACATGTGGGAAATGTTACTTATTAAGTATTTTGTGTGACATATCTCTGTGATTTAAGGGCATAAAAATTCAAATGTGGAAAATTGCGAAATTTTCAAAATTTTTGCCAAATTTCCGTTTTTTTCACAAATAAATGCAAATAATATCAAAGAAATGTTACCACTATCATGAAGTACAATATGTCACGAGAAAACAATGTCAGAATCACCAGGATCCGTTGAAGCGTTCCAGAGTTATAACCTCATAAAGGGACAGTGGTCAGAAATGTAAAAATTGGCCCGGTCATTAACGTGCAAACCACCCTTGGGGGTAAAAGGGTTAATGACGGGGCATGGTGGAGTAGGATGTGCTGAATTCATTAGGAGTCCTCTGTACTCCTCAACAGACCTGCTACTGCACTCAGGGACTAGAGTACCATTTTTGACTTAAGTAATGTCATAACTAGAGATGAGCGAATATCTTCGGCTCCCTCCTTATTCGGCAAGTTATAGTTCTTACTGAACAAACTGCCGCCGGAACCCAGATACCTGGATCGCTCATGCTGTCCGGCACCGCAACGGCATGTGTCGCGGCTCTGTAACAGTTACAACACATGTATGGAGATCCTGTGTGTTGGTCTCTCCATGCATGTGTTATGAGTGTCACATAGCCGCGACACATGCAGATGCTGTGCCGAACAGGTGATCAGCCGGAGCACTCCAGGTATCCGGGTTCCCTCTGCAGCTTCTTCGTTAAGCGCTATAACTTGCCGAATAAGGAGGGAGCTGAGCATATTCACTCTAGTCATCATAACCTTTAAATTTGGCATCTAGGTGCTGCCAAACCCTCTCTTTTCCTTCCTCCACCCACTTTGGTCTGGGGTGCAAATTCCAAAATTCACAACATTTTTGTGCAATTGACTCTTCAAAATGTTTTACGTCATTTCTGGCATAAATACTTTGATGAATTTTGCTCCATAGTTCCTAAAATATTACCCGCTTGGCGCCACAGCAATTTTTTTTCAACATGGCTCCATCAATGTTAACGAAAAAATAAGTGTATGGGAAATAAAGGATTCTAATAATCCATGAGTACTTTTATATGAAGTTATCTTGGAAGGGTTGAGGAGCTTCCAGTGGAGGGTACACATGTTAAAACTATATCTTACAGAGGTCTTCCTATTATTATCAGCATATTACCAAGTGACCCATCTCAGCACCACAAATCTAGCAGTCAGTATTGGAGGAAAAATGTTCAACTGAGTAATTATTAAATCTAATATATAAAGCTGAATGTGTGTGTGTATGTCCGGGATTGGCATCTGCACCGTCGCAGCTACAGCCACAAAATTTTGCACAGTCACACGTCTGGACCCCGAGAGCGTCATAGGCTATGTTGTGAGGCGAAATTTTAACCTCGCACTTTCCAATTCACCAAACAATTTTGCCCCTATCTACATAATGGGGAAAAAGTGAAAGGAAAAGTGTTGGAGGCAAACTGACAGCTGCCAGATGTGAACAAGGGGGACTTAAAGAATGAGAGCGATGGCGCCAAAGAGTATATACCGTACAGTTGCTAAGGTGGGGCCCCGATATGGGATACTCACCACACACGGGGATATGAACACACACACAAAATGCGCCACACACTACCACATGCTTGAATACATATATCACCCTCAGCACACATTTCACCACACATACACCAACCTCGCCACATAAAAGTCGAAACACAAAAGTTACCGCTCAAAACTCGCCACACGCAAAATTCGCCACATGCAAAACTCGCCACATGCAAAACTAGGCTCACGCAAAACTAGCCACACGTGCAAAACTCACCTCATGGAAAACTCGCCACACGCAAAACTTGCACACGCAGAAAAACTGCCACATGCACAAAAGTTGCCTCACACAAAACTTGCACATACTCAAAACGCACCACACATAAAACTCGCCACACGCAAAACTTGCTGCACACAACTTGCTACACACAACTTGCTACACTAACCTGTCACATGCAACTCGACACAAAAAGTTGCTACACGCATGTCGCCACACAAAACTCATCTCAAAAGTCTCTACATGCATATCGCCACACACAACTCAACACACAAAACGTGACACATGAAACTCGCCCTAAAACACAAACAAGTCTGGCATTATCCTTCAAAAATAAAAATCTGATAAGCAGACAAACTACAATATATATATATTGGAGGAGATGACATACAGGTATATATTATATACAGGAGGAGATGACACACGTATATACTATATACAGGAGGAGATGACATACAGCAGGTATATACTATATAAAAGAGGAGATGACTCATAGGTATATAGAGGAGGAGATGACATACAGGTATATACTATATACAGGGGAGATGACATACAGGTATATACTATACACAGGAGATGACATACAGGTATATACTATATATAGGAGGAGATGACATACAGGTATATACTGAGGGGAAAATGAGAGGTGTGAGGTGAAAATGAGAGGTGTGAGGTGAAAATGAAAACGTGTGAGTGTAAAATGAGAGGAGTGAGGGAAAATAGTGGAGTGATCGGAAAATGACAGATGTGAGGTCGAAATGACAAGTGTTAGTGGGGAATGAGAGGAGTGAGGAGGGAATGAGAGGAGTGAGGGGGAAAATAAGAGGAGTGAAGGGGAAAATGAGAGGTGTGAGGGAGAAAATGAGAGATGTGAGGGGAAAATGAAAGATGTGAGGGGGAAAATGAGAGGCGTGATGGGAAAATTAGAGAAGTGAGGTGCTATAACTAACCAGAGATATTTACTATGCCCAGGCAACGCCGGGCTCTTCAGCTAGTTAGTTATATATTCAATCTAAAAAATAGTCTACTATTTAATTTTATCCCTACTTGCACTAAAATTGCTTAAACATTTTTGCTCATCATTGTGTGTACATTCTCTACCCTTTTTTAATATGTATATTTGGACATTAGGATGCCGTAGCAAAAGGTACTAGATTGGCTTCTTATTCAGTGGGGCAGAATGGAGAGCATTGGTTCATATGGGTTCCATTATTTTGTCAGTTTTTAGAATGGAAGAAAAAGCACAATACACAGAGTGTTTTCTTCCATTATAAAAAATAACACATCAGAGAACCCAGATGGATCCCATAATTATCAATGGGGCCTCTCTACTTCCGCTAGCATCAGTAATGCAGTTGATCCGTTTTGCACCCATATTTTGAAATGTGCAAACTGAAATATGTGACCTTACGCTAATAATAGATTTCCACTGCAGCACGGACCTACATCTAAAGTTTTCCCATTTTTGAGGTGCATAGACCTGTCAAATCTGTCAAGTCTGATTAAAATGATTACATTATTCTACACACAGCAGATACATGAGCAGTGGTTACAGGACCTAGCATACTATGGTAGGAAAGCTAGCAAGATCCTCACATCTGACCAAATATCTCAGAAATGGTCTCTAATTTTGGGGCAGACCTAAGTCCCTCATGATATCACAGTCTCTAATGTCAGTGCAAATTATTGTTCTTCATATGGCAGTATTACTTCTTATAATGACTTCAATCAAGTTCAGTACAACTGTGAGAGTACTGGTTATTATAGATGTGATATTTTATAATGTAGCTGCTTTAGAGGTCTGTATTTATTTTTTGCCTTGCCGTAATTTGTGCTTATTACAAACCTAAATAGTGCTTATTACAAGTTTAGCCTTAAATTGTGCTTCTTAGCCCAACCCTAAATGATGCTTATTAAAGAGAACCTGTCACCCCCAAAATCGATGGTGAGGTAATCTCACCGTCATCAGGGGCTTATCTACAGCATTCTGTAATGCTGTAGATAAGCCGCCGATGTTACCTGAAAGAGGAGAAAAAGACGTTAGATTATACTCACCCAGGGGCGTTCCCGCTCCGATGGGCGTCTCAGGTCCGGTACAGCGCCTCCCATCTTCATTCCATGACGTACTCTTCTGGTATTCACGCCGCGGCTCCGGCGCAGGCGTACTTTGTCTGCCCTGTTGAGGGCAGAGCAAAGTACTGCAGTGTGCATGTGCCGGAAAGGTCAGAGAGGCCCGGCGCCTGCGCACTGCAGTACATATGCTCTGCCCTCAACAGGGCAGACAAAGTACACCTGAGCCGAAGCCGCGGTGTGAAGACCAGAAGAGGACGTTGTGGAATGAAGATAGGAGGCGCCGGAGCGGACTTGAGACGCCCATCGGACCGGACCGCAGCGGGACCGCCCCTGGGTGAGTATAATATAACCTCTTTTTCTCCTCTTTCAGGTAACTTCAGGGGCTTATCTAAAGCATTACAGAATGCTGTAGAAAAGCCCCTGATGACGGTGAACTTACCTCATCATCGATTTTGGGGGTGACAGGTTCCCTTTAAAATCCCAGCCGTAAATCATGGTTATTATAAGCCTTGCGCTAAATGGTGCTTATTACATGCCTTGCCCTACATGGTTCTTGTTACAGGCTAGCCCTAAATGGTTCTTATTACAAACCTAGCCCTAAATGGTGTGCGGCGCCCCAGTGTCCTGGTCCTCGCAGTGATGTCATTATCCTTTCAGGGGAGAAGTGATGTCATGTCTGAAGGCAATGAAAGACAACCACATTCAGGTATCACACACATACAACATGTTCACACTCCAGACCAGAAGGGGGAGCTCTAAGCCTGTTTAGGGTGAACTCCCCTATTTACATCCTGATCTTGAGGGAGAGGAGTTCAGTTCCTGTCAGGCAGACAGAAGAAAAGGAGCTCTGCTGGCATGAACTGCTGCTACTCCTGGGAAAAGACACTAAAAGGTGAACATGAACATACTGCAGAGAGTGTGCAGGAAAGCAGAGCACAGGAGAGGAATATCAGAGGGAGATCAGCCAGGAACAAGCTGCTCCTTTATGATGCGCAGAAGCCGGTAGCCAGGAACACCGAGGGAGCAACTGTTTCTAAGCCTTGCTCCAGAGACCGACAGGACAGTCAATTCCAAGTTGGCTGCCTGACCTTAATACCTAAGAAGACACAGTGGCAACTTGTGGGGGCCGGGGCGTCTCTAGGGTCCCTATAAACAAGCCTCAGGCCATCAGTCATATGGGTTTGTCCTATCCATACCATCTGGGGGACAGAGAAGAAATAACATCTAGGACATCTACAAGAGTTGTGAGGACCTTACAGAGAAGCTCATCAGGGAGGTACTACAACACACAGGCGCTAGTAGGAAGGCTACTGGTTTCCACCTGGACAAGGGGACTCTGGATTTGCCTTCAGACCGACCGGACTCTGCCTGCCCTGTCATCTGGTGCTCCAGGCTGAGGATACCATCTGAAGTCTTCAGTAAACAAGGTAAAAGACTGCAAACCTGTCTCCTCGTTCTTTATTGCACCTTGCCCATATATAAACTCTTTTACTGGACACCCCTGAGAGCCACGGACCGGGTCAGCCACCGTGACATCCCCTGAACCGCAGGACCCGGTGCCAAGTACCCCATTGCCCTACTCTGGGGGCGATCCAGGTGCTTATTACAAGCCTAGCTCTAAATGTGGCTAATTAGAAGCCTAGCTTTAAATGGTGCTTATTACAAGCATAGTCCTAAATGCTGCTTATTAGAAGCCTAGCTCTAAATGGTTCTTATTACAAGCCTAGCCTTAAATGGTGCTTATTACAAGCATAGTCCTAAATGTTGCTTATTAGAAGCCTAGCCCTAAATGGTGCTTATTACAAGAATAGCCCTAAATGGTGCTTATTACAAGCCTAGCCCTAAATGGTTCTTATTACAAGGCTAGCTCTAAATACTGCTTATTACAAACCTAGCTCTAAATGCTGCTTATTAGAAGCCTAGCCCTAAATGGTGCTTATTACAAGCCTAGTCCTAAATGCTGGTAATTACAAGCCTACCTATAAATACTGCTTATTATTACAAGCCTAGTCCTAAATGCTGCTAATTACAAGCCTAGCTCTAAATACTGCTTATTACAAGCCTAGCCCACATGCTGCTTATTACAAGCCTAGACCTAAATTGTGCTTATTACAAGCCTAGCCCTAAATGATGCTTATTGGAAGCCTAGCCTTAAATGGTGCTTATTACAAACTTAACCCTAAATGGTGCTTATTGCAAGCCTAGTCCTAAATGGTGCTTATTACAAGCCTAGCCCTAAATGGTGCTTATTACAAGCCTAGTCCTAAATTGTGCTTATTACAAACCTTGCTCTAAATGGTGCTTATTACAAGCCTAGCCCTAAATGATGCTTCATACAAGTTGAGTCCTAGATGGTGCTTATTATGGCCTAGCTCTAAATGCAGCTTATTAGAAGCCTATCCTTAAATGGTGCTTAGTACAAGCCTAGCTCTACACTGTGCGCAGAATTATTAGGCAAGTTGCATTTTGATCACATGATGCTTTTTATACATGTTGTCCTACTCCAAGCTGTTCAGGCTTGAGAGCCAACTACCAAATAAGTAAATCAGGTGATGTGCATCTCTGTAATGAGGAGGGGTGTTGTCTAATGACGGCAAAACCCTATATAATGTGTGCTTAATTATTAGGCAACTTCCTTTCCTTTGGCAAAATGGGTCAGAAGAGAGATATTTTGTTTTTGTAAAATATTAATATAATAATAACAAAAAATAGGGGTGGGGTGGCCGAGGACAAACTGGCTGCAGCTACACCTGCAGCCTGAACAGCGACTGCGGTAACATCCACAGCTGAGGTTGTGCGCTAAGAGCCGCCAACCTACCCTCCAGCTGCTGGATGTACTGCTGTAAACGCTGATCGTCCGCCATTTACTAGCCAGACCCTGGCGCTAGTATTCTGTTACGGCTAGCGGAGCGCACCGAGTAAATATAGATGTTTATTATAAATGGTGTGTTCGCAGCCCGGGGTCCACCGTGCAGGAGGAACCTGCTGCTAGTGAATGGTGGCACTGGCGGTATAGACTAGCTCTGTTACTTCACAGAGTAGCCGTGAGAGAAAAGCACTGCGCCCTGTTAGCCTCACAGCAGCACAAGCTTGCTGCCGAATCTGATAGCAGTCAATGGTTATGCACACACGGAATCTCCTCACCGGAGGTGCTGGTATTCTACGGGCTTATTTCAGCCGGGTACCTGAATATGTATATACAATCTCCTCACCGGAGGTGCCGGTATTCTAGGGGCTTATTGCAGCCGGGACCCTGAATACATTCATACATAACCATACTGGCGCAAAGCACATATTTGGATTGATACTAGCGCATGGCCGTGCCTCCTGGCGCAAAAATTTAAGCAGTTTTTCTTTGTTTGATGGCGACTATCCATCATCCTCTTGATTACTTTCCAGAGGTTTTCAATGGGGCTCAGGTCTGGAGATTGGGCTGCCCATGTCAGGGTTTTGATGTGGTCGTCTCTTAATTTTTGCCAGAGCTGTATATACCAGGAAGTGGCCCAGGATTGCTGACCTATATACCAGGAAGGGGCCTAAGATGGGGGACATACTGTATGTCTATAATGCTGGATCTGGTACTACTGCACTCCAAAAATTGTTTAATTGGCTTTGCCTGTGATGTTGAATGAACAGACAAACCACAGTGACAGAAGACATTCAAGAACATGATTGTCCTGGTATCAAATTACTGACAATGACTTTTAATTAACAGAATTCCTGCAAAAAGACCATTTGATGAGATCTAATTATTCTCATATACATTCACTGATGTCATTTACACTTTTTTTGTGATTTTCCAAATCCTAACATTGACCAGATCCAACAATCTGGGAATTGTCTTTGAGAGCTATTGAACTCAGTGCTACACATCATAGAATCATAGAATGTTAGAATTGAAAGGGACCTCCAGGGTCATCATGTCAACCCCCTTCCTGCTCAATGCAGGAGTCACTAAACCATCTCAGATGTCTCCAGCCTCTGTTTGAAGACCTTCATTGAAGGAGAACTGTTACGGCTAGCGGCTGTCAAAATGTTTTTCTAATATCTAATCTGTATCTTCTCCCTTTCAGTTTCATTCCATTGCGTCTAGTATTTCAATGTTCAAATGAGAATAATGATGATCCCTCTACACTGTGTCATCCCTTCAGATATTTATAGACAGCTATTAAGTCTCCTCTTAGCCTTCTTTTTTGCTAGCTAAACATTCCCATATCCTTTAACCGTTCCTCGTAGGACATGCTTTGCAGTCTGCTCACCATCCTGGTAGCTCTTCTCTGAATTTGCTCCAGTTTTTCAATGTCTTTTAAAACATGGTGCCCAGAACTGGACACAATATTTCAGATGAAGCGTGACCAAGGAGGAGTAGAGGTTGATAATTACTTCATGTGATCTAGACAATAAGCTTCTCTCAATACATCTTAGAACTGTGCTTGCCTTTTTTGCTGCTGCATCACACTGTTGACTCATGGTCAGTCTGTGATCTATTAGTATTCCCAAGTCTTTTTCACACGTGCTTTTGCTTAGTTCTATTCTTCCCATTCTATAGATGTCATTTTCATTTTTTTCTTGTAGAATCTTGCATTTTTTCCTGTTAAATACTATTCTATTAGTCACTGCCCATTGTTCAAGCTCATCTAGATCCTTCTGAATCCTTTGTCTTCTCCAGTGTTAGCTATTCCTCCTAGCTTTGCATCGTCTGCAAATTTGATTAGTTTACCTTCAGTTCCCTTAGCTAGATCATTTATAACAATGTTGAAACAGAGCCTTGTGGTATCACACTTGAAACACTTCCAATTGGATGCACAACCATATATTACTACTCGTTAAGTACGATCACGGAGCCAGTTATGAATCCACCTAACTGTAGCCTTGTCAGTCCCATACTTAGTCATTTTTTCAATAAGGATAGTATGAGATACTTTACCAAATGTTTTGCTGAAGTTGAGATATACTATATCTACCACATTTCCCTGATACACCTGGTCAGTGATTCCATCATAGAAGGAAATTAGATTAGTCCGGCATGACTTCTTTGCTACAAACCCATGCTGACTCTGTTAATACCTGTTTCCTTATCCAGGTTCTAACATATATGCTGTTTAATAATTTGTTCAAATATCTTCCATGGTATAGAAGTAAGGCTCACTGGCCTGTAATGTCCTGGCTCCATCTTCTTTCTTTTTTTTGAAGATAGGGGCAACATTTGTCCTTCTCCAATCTTCTGGGGCATCTCCTGTTTTCCAGGTTTTTTCAAAGATTCTGGCTAGTGGTTCTGCAATTTCCTCTGCTAACTCTTTCAGGGGCAGTACCCCAAAATACAGTGTCTGCAAATTGAGATTCTGGTTTGGCTATTATCCTATGTCATGTGACAAGGCTGATTCTTCACCAAAAATTTACATTTGGTATCTTTCTGTTTGAAGAATGATATGTGGGAAAAGGTTGAAAAGTTCCAGGGGGTAACCAGGGTAAACATCGGGTTACTAAGCGCGGCCCTGCGTTTAGTAACACGATGTTTACCCTGGTTACCCGGGGACTTCAACATCGTTGGTCGCTGGAGAGCTGTCTGTGTGACAGCTCCCCAGCGACCACACAACGACTTACCAACGATCACGGCCAGGTCGTATCGCTAGTCGTGATCGTTGGTAAATCGTTTAGTGTGAAGGTACCTTTAGTCTTGTATGTCTTCCCCTCTTCTCAAACTGTTAAACATTAGAATTTCTGAATATCTTAAGCATAATCTAATGCATATCTATTATGTACAGTATGAAGATTAACTTGCTGTCATTGAAATCTTGTTATGTTTATATATCTGACTTTTTATTTTCTTTTTTTAGTTTGTATTTTGTGAAATATTATTGTCCTTAAATTTTACAGTTAAAAAAGTAAACATATTATAGATAATTGCCACTGCCCAATGTTCTAAAATTCTGTGAGGCACCTGTGAGTTCAAAATACGCACTACCCCTCACAAGAATTCTGAATTCCTTAAGCATTGAAATGTGAAAAATGTATGTGTGTTTTTTTTTATTGCAGCAGCAGCAGCAATGGCACAGCTTTATGTGGAGCATCTATGGGGCAACGGTGCAGAGCACTATATGGCACAGCTATGGGGCAACGGTGCAGAGCACTATATATATGGCACAGCTATGGGGCAACGGTGCAGAGCACTATATGGCACAGCTATGGGGCAATGGTGCAGAGCATTAAATATATGGCACAGCTATGGGGCAACGGTGCAGAGCACTATATATATATGGCACAGCTATGGGGCAATGGTGCAGAGCACTATATATATGGCACAGCTATGGGGCAACGGTGCAGAGCACTATATGGCACAGCTATGGGGCAACGGTGCAGAGCATTATATATATGGCACCGCTATGGGGCAACGGTGCAGAGCACTATATATATGGCACAGCTATGGGGCAACGGTGCAGAGCATTATATATATGGCACAGCTATGGGGCAACGGTGCAGAGCACTATATATATGGCACAGCTATGGGGCAACGGTGCAGAGCATTATATATATGGCACAGCTATGGGGCAACGGTGCAGAGCATTATATATATGGCACAGCTATGGGGCAACGGTGCAGAGCATTATATATATGGCACAGCTATGGGGCAACCGTGCAGAGCACTATATATATGGCACAGCTATGGGGCAACGGTGCAGAGCATTATATATATGGCACAGCTATGGGGCAATGGTGCAGAGCATTATATATATGGCACAGCTATGGGGCAACGGTGCAGAGCATTATATATATGGCACAGCTATCTATGGGGCAACGGTGCAGAGCATTGTATATATGGCACAGCTTTATGTGGAGCATCTATGGGGCCATAATGAACGGTGCAGAGCATTATATGTGGCACAGCTTTATGTGGAGCATCTATGGGGCCATAATGAACGGTGCAGAGCATTATATGTGGCACAGCTTTATGTGGAGCATCTATGGGGCCATAATGAACGGTATGGAGTATCTATTTTTTATTTTGAAATTCACCGGTAGCTGCTGCATTTTCCACCCTAGGCTTATACTCGAGTCAATAAGTTTTCCCAGTTTTTTGTGGCAAAATTAGGGGGGTCGGCTTATACTCGGGTCGGCTTATACTCGAGTATATACGGTAACTAAAAATTGGCATGTGCATATGTATTCACATCTTTTGCTATGAAGCTCCTAAAAATTCCATGTGAAGCAATTACCTTCATAAGACACATGCTTAGTAAAAGGAAGTCCCCCTGTATGCAAGCTAAATGTCACATGGGCTGTCAGTATAAACAATTTTTTCTTTAAAGGCACAGAGGCTGCAACTCCATTAAGCAAGCGGCACCAATCTCCAAACAACACCATGAAGACCAAGGAGATCTTCAAACAGTTCTGAGACAAAGTTGTTTAGAAGTACAAGTCAGGGTTGGGTTATAAAAAATATCCCAATATTTGACGATCCCCAGAAGCACTATCAAATCCATTATCATCAAATGGAAAGATCATCGTGCCACAATAACCCTTTCAAGAGAGGAAAAAAACCAGCACCAGGCGATTTCCATAAAAATTTACATTTTTCTTTTATTTGAGATGCCTATGAGTAAGGACATAAAGTCCGAAACGCGTCAGGCGTGCAGGGGATGCTTTGCCCCTTGACATTTAATGACACGTATGTTTTTAACTTTTTGCAACCTATAGATTAAATAAAAGAAAAATGTACATTTTTATGGAAATCACCTGGTGCTGGTTTTTTTTCTTCTTGCCTGCATTTACATGTGGTCTCCAGCCACATTGAACCTGGCACCGGTGGTCCTGTGATACTCTCGTGAGCACTGACTAAATCATTTCCCCTTTTCCTATGTTGATTCTTTCAAGAGAGGGCTTTCCACCAAAACTCAGCCCAGGCAAGGAGGGCATTATTGAGATATACAACACAGAGACCGAAGGTAATTCTGAAGGAGCTAGAGAGTTTCTAAGCAGAGACTGAAGTATCTGTCTATACGACCACAATAAGCCGTACACTCCATAGAGGTGGCCATTATGGATGAGGAGTCAGAAAAAAGCCTTTACTTACCCAAATTGTAAGGCTCATTTTGAGTTTGCGAAAAGACGTGGGAGACCCCCCAAATGTATGTAGGAATTTGCTTTGGTCAGATGAGACCAAAATTGAAATGTTTGTCCGCTAAGGTAAACACTATGTCTAGTGCTAACCCAACACACTTCATCACCCTATTTTTGGCAACAGGGACATGGAAAATGGTCTGAGTCGAAGAGAAGATAGATGGTGCGAAATACAGGGATATTCTTGAGCTAAACCTATTTCAGTGTGTCAGTGATTTCAAACTGGGACTGAGGTGCACCTTCTAACAAGACAATAACACAAAGCATACTGCTAAACCAACACTCGAGTGGTTTAAGGGAAACCATGTAAATGTTTTGAAATGGCCTAATCAAAGCCCAGACCTTAAGAGATGAGAATCTGTGGTCAGACTTGAAGATTGCTGTTCACCAGAAGAAACCGTCTAACTTGAAGGATCTGGAACAGTTGTGCCCTGAGAAATAGGCCAAAATTCCAGTGGAAAGATATGGAAATCTCATAGAGACTTATCACAAGCAACTTACAGTTGTAATTGCCGCCAAAGAAGACTCTGCAAAATACTGACCTTAGGGGGATAAATAGCTATGCACACTGAAGTTTTCAATTATTTGATCTTATTTATTTGCTTCACAATAAAAGAAAACCACATGTTCACAGTTGTAGGCATGTTCTTTACATTAACTGATGTAAACCCTAAAAAAACAGTAATATTCCAGGATGTGAGGTAGCAAAACATGAAAAATGCCAAGAGGGTGAATACTTTCACAAGCAACTGTAAATATTATAAAGTTCCGTTAAACAACTATGGGATAAAATGCTATGCTAGTGAAACATAATATCCGCAATCCGAATGTTTGTGAAAATGTGTGTAACAAACTATATGGTCAAATGTTTCCTGTTATCCCTTGTGAAAATTTAAAACATAGGGCTAAAACAACGTATCATTGGAAAAAAATTTAATTTTTCATTTTCTCATCCAAAAGTTCAGTGAAGCACCTATGGGTACAAAATAGTCAATACACTACCAGTTCAAATCCTTGAGGGGTCACATGTGGGGTTTTTCTATTGCAGTTTTGGTACCTTAGGGGCTTTGCAATTGTGACATGGTATCCATAATCTAGTCTCGCTACATTTTTCGTCCTAAATAGCAAATAGCACTCTTTCACTTTCAAGCCCTGCCGTGTGCCCAAACAGTATATGACCACATGTGAGATATTGCCACTTTCAGGAGATATTGTCTCATACATTATACATTTTGGGAGTCCATTTTCCAACATATAGCCCCCCTCAAAGTCAATTTAAAACTAAAATAGGTCTGCAAAAAATAGGATTTGTAAATTTCCTTGAAAAAAAATTAATACATTTTACCCCTTTTAATCAGGGGTTTAACGATCGTGATTGCAGAGGTGCAACCGCGATCGTGATGGAGGGGGGCCCGCTGTCGACAGTGCACAATTCAACTGGATGTGCGTCATCAGTCACACATCCAGCTGACATTCATTGCGGCATCGGGTCCCTGCACAAGAATACACAGCGTGGCCAATCAGAATATGTCAGCTGATGTTGAAGTGCAAGTAACTGGCAGCACATGGCGGTGACATCATGTGCTGCTTGTCGCTTGTATGCTAAAGTCAGCTGCCAACTTCAGAAGAGGACGCCATGCGGGGTTGGAGTGGGAGACGGTGAATAGAATCAGTGTTTTATTAGATTAAAGATTAGCAATAAAACTGATGTCTTATAGACCGGGATGGGGACCTTATATGTCAGGATGGGAGACATATATACCAGGATGGTCCTAATCGGGGTCATATTTACCAATATGGGGGGACATATATACCGGGATGGGTGAAATATATACTAGGATAAGGAACATATATACCAGGATGGGAGACATACAGTCATTTCTGAAAGTGTTGGCACCCTTGAAATTGCTCAAGAAGATGAAGTATTTCTCTCAGAAAATTATTGCATTTACACACGTTTTGTTATACACGTTTATTTCTTTTGTGTGTATTGAAACAACATAAAAAAACAGAGAAAAAACGGCAAATTGGACATAATTTCATACAAAACCCCCAAAATGGGCCAGACAAAATAGTTTGCACCCTCAACTATCTGCAATCAATCACTTCGTATAACCATGAACAAGCTTCTTAGAGCTCTCAACTGAAATTTACTACCCCTCTTCTTTTTTAAAAACTGCTCCACTTCAAAAATTTTAAGATCTCTACACAGGTGTTTAATGAGATTTAGATCTGGACACATTACTAGCCACTTCAGAACTCTCCAGTTCTTTGTTTACTTCCATGTCTGGTTGCTTTTTGAAGTATGTTTGGGGTCTTTGTCCTACTAGAAGACCCATGACATAAGACACAAACCCAGATTTCTGACACTGGGCATCACATTGCGACCAAAAATCCTTTGGTAATCTTCGTATTTCATGATGTCTTGCACACAGTCAAGACACCCAGTGACAGAGGCAGTAAAACAACCACAAAACATTTTTGAACCTCCACCATATTTGACTGCAGGTGCTGTGTTCATTTCTTTCTAGGCCTCATTTGATTTTGGTAAACATTTGAATGATATGTTTTACCAAAAAGCTCTATCTTGGTCTCATCTGTCCACAAGATGCTTTACCAGAAGGATTGTGGCTTACTCATGTACCTTTTTGCAAACTTCAGTCTAGCTTTTTTATGTCTTTGTGTCAGTAGTGGGGTCATACTGTGTCTCGTGCCATAGCGCTAATACTGGTGCACCCTGAGCATGCAGGATGGCTTGTATTTCTTTGGAACTTGATTGGGGCTGCTTATCCATCCAGACTATCCTGCGTTGCAACCTTTCATCAATTTTTCCCTGCCATCCACATCCAGTGAAATTAGTTAAAGTGCCATGGGTTGTAAATTCGTTGATTATGTTGCGCACCGTTGTGAGATTGTTGATATTATTGAACAATTTTGGTTTTCAACTCCTCTCACAGTTCACTTCTCCTCTTTCTGTTTTCCATGCTTAGTGTGGCACACACAGACACACAATGCACAGATTGAGTAAACCTCCCCTTTTTCTTTGATTTCAGGTGTGATTTTCATATTGCTCACACATGTTACTTGCCACAGGTGAATATGAATGAGCGCCACAGGTGAATTTGAATGAGCATCACATGCTTGAAAAAAAGTTGTTTAGCCACAATTATCAAAAGGTAATAACAATTTTATTTGGCTCAGTTTTGGGGTTTTCTGTGAAATTATGTCCATTTTGTCTTTTTTCTCATGTTTTTGTGTTGTTCCAAAAGACACAAAGCAAATAAACATGTATATAACAAAACATGTGAAATTGCAATCATTTTCTGGAAGAGATACTTAATTTTCTGGAACAACTTCAAGGGTGTCAAAACTTTTAGCCATGATTGTATGTACCAGGATGGGGGACATATATAGCCTGAACCCCATTGAAAACATCTGGAATGTAATCAAGAGGATGATGGATAGTCACAAGCCATAAAACAAAGAAAAACTGCTTACATTTATGTGCCAGAAGCAGTGTGAAAGACTGGTGGAAAGCATGCCAAGACTCATGAAAGCTGTGATTAAAAATCATGGTTGTTCCACAAAATATTGATTTCTGAACTTTTCCTGAGTTAAAACATTAGTATTGCTGTTTCTAAATGATTATGAACTTGTTTTCTTTGCATTATTTGAGATCTGAAAACACAGTTTTTTTGTAATTTTTACCATTTCTCATTTTCAGAAAAAAAAAATTGTCAGTAGTTTATAGAATAAAAGAAAAATTTACATTTTACTCAAAAATATACCTATAAAGAGAAAAATCAGACAAACTGAACATTTTGCAATGGTCTCTTAATTTTTGCCAGAGCTGTATACCATGAAGGGACCCAGAATGGGGACATATATACCAGGATGCGCCCAGGATGCGGGACATACATATCAGGATGTGAGACATGTATACCACGATGGGCGACATAAAAACCCAAAAGGGGCCAAGCAGGGGGACATATAAACCAGAAAGAGACCCAGTATTGGGGACATATTTTCCAAGACGAGCCCACAATGGCAGACATATATACCACGAAGGGGCTGAGGATATGTAACATTATTACATAATAGGGTATGGGAATAACAGGTATGTCCTTCTAGGATTTAAGGAGCTACAAGGGCTCATACATCTGACCAACATGAGGTCTAAATTTTGCCCATTGGACTCTATTTACACCACTTCTAGCATCCTAACCAAATAAATTGCCCCTTGAAAAAATGATGCCGACATAAAGTAGACATATGGGAAATGTTATTTATTAACATATGGGAAATATTATTTATCAACTATTTTGTGTGGTATGACTTATGGATATAAGCTTTAAATTCCTAATTTCTCTACATTTTCATCAAATTTCAGATATTTTCACAAAATAGTCAAAACATGTTGACCTAAATTTACCACAAACATAAAGTACAATGCATCATGAAAAAAACAATTCAGAATTACTGGTATATGTTGAAGTATTCCAGAATTATTACCACATATCAAATTTGAATAATGGGGATTGGTAATTATGCTCAAAATTGACTGTGTCCCTGATGGGTTAAAACTCCTGGTATAGTTTCTTCTGGTTGGGGCTTACAATGGCATGTGAATACCACATCTTTATAACTGACAATTTTCATGGGAAACCATTTTGCAAGTGCCGCATTTGTTGTCTCTGTGCTTACACTTTGCTGCTTGTCAGGTAAAAGTGTGAAAAGTGTTAGAAGCCACAAGGAGCTAATTAAGTATATTACAGTGCATTGGCCAGATCCAGTAAACATTTGCACTCTGTCCAGATCTCTAAGCAAATAATAGAATGTGTCTCCAGTTTAGGACCAAGCCTTTAAGTGTCAATGTAAATAAGACAGCTTAATCTGTCCTTGCTAGCCATTCCCAGTGGTGACAAACAGGGGAGTGTTAATAACACCTCAAGCCTGAGTGTGAGTGCTAGCTCCATTGCCCTGAGAATCCCTAGCAGAGAGCACACTTTCTCACTTCTAGTCTTAAACAGCATTGCAGTGCAAAGTGTGGACAGCATTTTATTTTGCCTTTTGTTTTCTGGGAATGCATATTTTTTGATTTTCAAGCAAATTGTAATGTGAGAAAAAAACTGGGTAACCACATGAAATTTTATAATTTTATATAGTTAAGCATTAAATGTATCCCAAATGCACATACAGTGGGGAAAAAAGTATTTAGTCAGCCACCAATTGTGCAAGTTCTCCCATTTAAAAAGATGAGAGAGGCCTGTAATTGACATAATAGGTAGACCACAAGTCAAAATGAGAAAACAAATCCAGAAAATCACCTTGTCTGATTTGACAAGATTTATTTTGCAAATTATGGTGGAAAATAAGTATTTGGTCATTAACAAAAGTTCATCTCAATATTTTGTTATATATCCTTTGTTGGCAATGACAGATGTCAAACGTTTTCTGTAAGTCTTCACATGGTTGGCACACACTGTAGGTGGTACTGTATGATGGCCCATTCCTCCATGCAGATCTCCTCTAGAGCAGTGATGTTTTGGGCTTGTTGCTCCAGCGACACAGACTTTCAACTCCCTCCAAAGGTTTTCTATGGGGTTGGAGGAGAGGTTTTTCCACCAACAAAGAAGAGGATTCTTCACTGTTGGGCAGTGAGAATTTGGAAGTCCTTGCCTGAGGAGGTGGTGATGGCGAACTCAGTCGAGGGGTTCAAGAGAGGCCTGGAAGTCTTCCTGAAGCGTAACAATATTGTATCTTACAGTTATTAGGTTCTTTAGAAGGAAGTAGATCTGGGGATTTATTCTGATGGAATATAGGCTGAACTGGATGAACAAATGCCTTGCTAACTATGTTACTATGAGATCTGGAGACTGGCTAGGCCACTCCAGGACCTTCAAATGCTTCTTACGAAGCCACTCCTTTGTCACCCTGGTGGTGTGCTTGGGATCATTATCATGCTGAAAGACCCATCCACATTTACTCTTCAATGCCCTTGGCTGATGGAAGGAGGTTTGCACTCAAAATCTCACGATACATGGCCCCATTAATTCTTTCTTGTACATGGATCAGTTTTCCTGGTCCCTTTGCAGAAAAAAAAGCCCTAAAGCATGATGTTGCCACCGCCATGCTTCTCAGTAGGTATGGTGTTCTTTGGATGCAACTGAGCATTCTGTCTCCTCCAAACATGACGAGTTTTGTTTCTACCAAACAGTTCTACTTTGGTTTCATCAGACCATATGACATTCTCCCAATACTCTTCTGGTTAATCCAAATGCTCTCTAGCAAACTTCAGACGGGCCCAGACATGTACTGGCTTAAAGGAAACCTGTCACCCCCAAAATCGAAGGTGAGCTAAGCCCACCAGCATCAGGGGCTTATCTACAGCATTCTGGAATGCTGTAGATAAGCCCCCGATGTAACCTGAAAGATGAGAAAAAGAGGTTATATTATACTCACCCAGGGGCGGTCCCACTGCAGTCCGGTCCCATAGGTGTCGCGGTCCGAGGGCCTCCCATCTTCTTACGATGACATCCTCTTCTTGTAGTCATGCTGTGGCTCCGGCGCAGGCGTACTTTGTCTACCCTGTTGAGGGCAGAGCAAAGTACTGCTGTGCGCAGGCGCCGGGAAAGGAGCCGCAGCATAAATACAAGAAGAGAACGTCATCGTAAGAAGATGGGAGGCCCTGGATCGCGACGCCCATCGTACTGGGACCGACCCTGCGTGAGTATAATGTAACCTCTTTTTCTCATCTTTTCAGGATACATCGGGGGCTTATCTACAGCATTGCAGAATGCTGTAGATAAGCCCCTGATGCTGGTGGGCTTAGCTTACCTTCGATTTTGGGGTTGACAGGTTCCCTTTAAGCAGGGGGACATGTCTGGCACTGCAGGATCTGAGTCCCTGGTGGCGTAGTGTGTTACTGATGGTAGACATTGTTACGATGGTCCCAGCTCTATGCAGGTCATTCACTAGGTCTCCCCCCTGTGGTTCTGGGATTTTTGCTCACTGTTCTTGTGATCATTTTGACCCCACGGGGTGAGAACTTGCATGGAGCCCCATATCGAGGGAGATTATCTGTGGTCTTGTATGTCTTTCATTTTCTTATTATTGCTCCCACAGTTGATTTCATCTCACCAATGTGCTTGCCTATTGCAGATTCAGTCTTCCCAGCCTGGTGCAGGGCTACAATTTGTTTCTGGTGTCCTTCGACAGCTGTTTGGTCTTCAACATAGTGGAGTTTGGAGTGTGACTGTTTGAGGTTGTGGACAGGTGTTTTTTATACTGATAAGCTCAAACATGTGCCATTACTACAGGTAATGAGTGGAGGACAGATGAGCCTCTTAAAGAAGAAGTTACTGTGAGAGCCAGAAATTTTGCATATTTTCAGGTGACTAAATACTTATTTTCCACCATAATTTGAAAAATAAATCTTGCCAAATCAGACAAGGTGATTTTCTGGATTTGTTTTCTCAATTTTGACTTTCATAGTTGTGGTCTACCTATGATGTCAATTACAAGCCTCTCTCATCTTTTTAAGTGGGAGAACTTGCACAATTGGTGGCTAACTAAATACTTTTTTCCCCACTGTAATTCATACTAAAAAGAAGCTGCTACAATAAGCTATAATTAATGTGGTATCCTGAACACAAGATGTTAGCTAAGGTTTGCGATTTCTTGGGTCATATAGCTGGGATAGTCGGACATGTTTTGTGGATTTTATATGTTAGGTTGGAAGACTTTGTAAGTACAAAAAGGCATAGGAGGAGGACTCTGGAAAAAAGTCATGCAGTGAATTTTGTTGTCTCCAAGTTTTCCCTGCAACACTGGCTGAATAAGTTCAATACCTTTAGGGCTAAATTCAGACAAGAGTATTTAAAAATCAGCTAGAAAATGTTGATGCTTGTTTTTTCACTTGTCATCTGTGTGAAGTCCATATACAATCCATTTTTTACAGCAGCAGCTATTACTAATTTAAAAGACCATTTACAGTTTCCTGTTCTACAGAATTGCAATGTATCCATTAAAAAAAACAGACGCTGCATGGTTCCTCCGTATGGCATCCGTTTTTTTTTAAATAAATTTTGCACACCCATAGACTTGAATAGGTGTTTTGCACATGCTGCAATTTTTTTTAACATGCAGATTACTCCCAAATTTCCAAGACTCCAAATCTCTGTTCTAGTTTATCTCAGCGGAGTTCAATGAAGTTCAGAAGCAAAAATTGCCCTGCGCTCTGTAATAATGCGAGGTGCTGGTGTAACGGACCATAGAGGTCCTGATACCAATAAGATAAAATTCACCACACACCCTTAGTGGAATATCTTTCAGAGATGCGAAATTTATTAAAGATATAATGAGGTAATGGATTAAGCATTAATTTACACTGGAAAAATCTTTTGCGAAACAAATTTCTGACGTTTGGACCCCTCCAGGGTCTTAATCATAAGTCGCTAAATCCAGATGTAATATAAGAGCAGAGTTCAAGATTAGAAAAGAGAAATCTCTGTGGAATTCAGGGGCTAAAAAGTCCAAATATTGAATCTGAGGGGTATAAGGCGCCTATTACGGCTGTGGACCCTTGCATATAGTATATTTCAATGAACTTCAGGTCAGGGCTATATGCAGACCAGTCAAGTTCTTCCACATCACAGTCACTCAATCATACCTATATGGTCCTTGCTTTGTGCTCAGGGGCACAGTCATGCAAAAAAGGGCTTTCCACAAATTGTTCCCACAAAGTTGAAAACATGCAATTATCAAGATTATCCTAGTGTGCTGAAGCATTACATTTTTCCTTCTCTGGAACTAAAGTCTTTGAAAAACAACCACATGTCATGATCCCTCCTCCAACAAACTTATTAGTTTGCTCAATGCAGTCAACCAGGTAACATTCTTCTTGTATTCACCAATTCTAGACTTATCCATTAATTATTTTTCATTATTATAATTAATTAGACTGCCAAATAGCAGCATGATTCTTCACTCTACAGAACACATTTCCACTGCTTTACATCACTCATTTTGATGATTGATGATGTAAAGGCTTACATGCAACTTCTCAGCCATAAAAAAAACAAAACTGTATTATGAGGCTCCTGACACACAGTTTTTCGCTGATTCTAATGCCACAGGAGGTTTGGAACTCTAAAGTTACTGAGTCAGCACAGCTTTGGTGACTTTTATGCACTATGTGGCCTAAGCACTTAGAGACCCGGCAATGTAACTGAGTTGCTGTAGTTCCTAAAATTTTCCACGTTTCAATAATACCATCAAATGAATGCCACATGTGCCTTCAGTCCTATCCAACTTCACTGCATCAATGCTTCCGTGAACTCTCAATCCATATGAACGCACATATGAAAACACCCATTTTTTTGGTTCCAGTTTGTCAACAGGTGACTCAACTAGCTCTCTTGGGACTTTTTTGGCTAAAGCTTCATGGTATTAGTTGTTGATTGGCTGACTGACAAGATTGCCTTGTGCGAATCCTCTTGTTTTGAAAATTGCTTCAAAGCTCTACCTCAACCACCATTTCTGAAACATTGTTCTGCTTTCATCTCCTTTAAACTGCCAATTCCCTGTCTGAAGTTCACAAAACCTCACTTTCCACATACTGTAACTTTGAAAATGTCTTTTCCTAACCAAAGGCCAAAAACTACCGTATGTCTTTATTGACAGTTTTATTGTTCTATTCCTCTTGTACAAGAGACGGTTCCACCTAGAGGAAGATCATCTTTTTATCTTACACCAGGGGTGGGTAATTAATTTTCCCGAGGCGGCCACATGAGAGACCGTGACTGTTGTAGAGGGCAAAACCAATAGGCCGAAATTAATTCTGCTCAATATTAATATCGATATATTATAATTATCATATTATTGATATTTTTATTAATATTAATTGTATCACTTAATATTGAGCACAAATAAGTATGCTGACATCCCCCTATATATCGTTTGAACCCGAATACAGCCCCTTCTGTATATCGTATGAGCCCCCCAACAGACTCTCCCATATGCAACATGAGCCCCACGCAGCCTCCCCCATATGCGGCATGAGCCCCACACAGCCTACCCCATGCATACATTTGAGAATAGATAACAGTATGATAACTAACTATGAAATGCTATGACCCGCTACAGGTATACTATCTTAAGGCTTCAAGTGCAAAACATACGTTTTCTTTATTCAAGTGCAAAACTTTCAACCAACCATCACGGGCTCACTGTATCTTGTTCATTTTTTTTTAAAAATGCATCACGAGATATCTTCATAACTATCTGTATACAATACTATCCAAGTTCAAATCTAAATTTTATCTTTATTCACTATATTAACTCTTTAATATATTAACTTTCTATCAACATTCAAGTCTTTCAATACTGAGGTAGTGCAATTGATACTCAAGTCAATCATTAACTGTAGAACAGTAGCAACGATGCGAGGGACCCGTCATTAACCCCAAACGTTGGCTTGGGCGGGCTACAAGGCGTGTATCCAGACCTGGAATCCTGCCGCGCCAAACGGGTTTTTCTTCAGGTCTCTGTAAAACAAAGCAACTTGAACTGTAAAGTTAGAGCAGTTTTTTTAAAAGCTCCTTTGTAAAACCAGTAGGAAGCACCTTTAAGAAGGTGCAAACTATTTACAATGAAGAGTTTGTGAGCCATTCACTGTCCATGACTCGAGTGTCTTTAAGCAAAAATTCAACTTTTGTAAACATAGGATCCCTTTAAACGTGGGACCCTGTCATGAATCCCCAATGGCTAGGGATAGCACAGGACAAGCAAAGTATAACAAATATCGGACGAGCTCTAGGGTGATGGAACCTGGGCTGACCGCTGCCCTACGCCTGACAAACGCAACTAGAGATAGCCAGGGAGCGTGCCTACGTTGGTTCTAGACGCCACGCACCAGCCTAAGAGCTAACTAGTACTGCAGAGAAAACAAAGACCTCACTTGCCTCCAGAGGAATTAACCCCAAAGGTATAGTTGCCCCCCACATGTATTGACGGTGAAATGAGAGGAAGGCACACACATAGAGATGATGTATATAGCTTTAGCAAATAGAGGCCCGCTGAAAACTAGAAAGCAGAATGATACAAAAGGGGACTGAGCGGTCAGCAAAAAACCCTAATCAAAAAAACCATCCTGAGATTACAAGAACCCATGTGCCAACTCATGGCACATGGGGAGAACCTCAGTCCACTAGAGCAACCAGCTAGCATAGAGACATTCTAAGCAAGCTGGACCAAAAACCAAACAACTGAAAGTCAGCACTTAGCTTATCCTGAAAGATCTGGGAGCAGGTAGGCAGGAACCAAACAGAGCACATCTGAACACATTGATAGCCGGCAAGGGAAATGACAGAAAGGCCAGGTAAAATAGGAAACACCCAGCCTCTGATGGACAGGTGGAAACCAAAGGCCGCAACCCACCAAAGTCACCCAGTACCAGCAGTAACCACCAGAGGGAGCCCACAAACAGAATCCACAACAGGACCCCTTTAAGTAGAAATCCTGGTCAGGTTTAACGAACTTTTTGTAACAGTCATTTTTGGAACTTGGTAGTAACATTGAGTTAACTGTTAACTATGTACAGTCATATTCAAACTTTTTATTTACTTTCTCTTATGCTTGCTGGGCCAGGAATTGCTGTATCTCCTGTTCCTGCTTGAGTGCCTGCTGCCGACAGTACTCCTTCTGGCTGATAATTTCTCTGTGCTCTCCCTCAGCCTGAGTCTGGTCTGCTGCGTCTGCAGGGACTGGTAAGGGGCCCACCAGGTTGTCATCTAGCTCAGAGGTGGTTGCGGTAAGATGGATCACTGGGGCAGGGTCGTTTTTCATACCTGCTTCAGATGCGGTCCCTCCGGTGCCGGTCTGCTCCTCTGCTGGGGTCAGGATCACTTGTTGCGGTGCCTGGTCTGCGGGCTGCAGGGCCTTGTGCTGCGGCGTTGTCATCTCCGATTGCAGCGTCTCGCTTTCCGGCGGTTCTTACTTTCTGGCTCTGTCGGGGTTGTGAACACTGGTGGTAAGTTTTGTCACTGTGCAGTCATCATCATTTTGATCAGGGACTCCTTCCATGCGGTCACCGCTGTCATCTTGGTCCGCAGAAGTCGTCGGGCCAGCTCCTCCATCTCTCTCCACAGGAGGTCCGGGCTCATCGTCGGTGACGGGTACAGTTCTTGCAGGTCCCGGCTGGGAGAGTCCATTTGCTCCATCCCACGCTCCGGGGTCCACTCACCTCCCTCTGCCATCTTGATTCCCAGTTCTTCCTCCTTCCTCACATCACAGTGCTGGCAGGGGGCAGGCATGTTCTTCGCGCTGCTCTGCTGGACCCGCCCACGATGGCACCCCCTTCTTCTCTGGCACTCCTCGTGGCGCTGTAATGGCGGCGGTTTTGGTGGCAATTTTGGCGGTCCTTTACAGTAAACAGTTTCTTAATAAAGCACGGTTCTGGCACAGTCTTTTAGGCGCACATGACCCGATTTACTGGGTCAGTCCATCCTGTTCGTGATGCCAAAATGAGTCGCCCGCCAGGGCCGTGGGGTACTCGGTAGTGTTGAGCATTCCGATACTGCAAATATCGGGTATCGGCCGATATTCGCTGTATCGGAATTACGATACAGAGTTCCGATATTTTTGCGATATCGGAAATCGGAATCGGAAGTTCCTATAGTGCAAATATGCACTATAATGGAGTGTGGGCGGAGACTGCGTGTGTGTGTGCGAGCGGTATCTGTGCGTGACCGTGGGGCTCTGCTTGTGTGCCGGGGCTCTGTGCGGACTGTGGGGCTCTGTGTGGGCTGCGGGGCTCTGTGCAGGCTGCTGTGGCTCTGTGCGGGCTGTGGGGCTCTGTGCGGGCTGCCGTGGTTCTGCGGGCTGCTGTGGCTCTGTGCGGGCTGCCGTGGCTCTGTGCGGGCTGCCGTGGCTCTGTGCGGGCTGCCGTGGCTCTGTGCGTGTGTGCTGGGGCTCTCTGCGTGTGTGTAGGCATCGTCCGATGGGACTACAAGTCCCATCGGACGATGCCTGCTACACTGACATTGATTGACACATTTGCCAATGATGGGACAGTAGTAGTCCCATCATCCGGCTAATGTGTTGAATGAAAAAAAAAAATACTCCATACATACTCCATACATACTACATACATACTACAGTACATACATGCTCCATACATACTACATACAGTTATATGAAAAAGTTTGGGCACCCCTATTAATCTTAAGCTTAATGTTTTATAAAAATTGTTTTTTTTGCAACAGCTATTTCATTTTCATATATCTAATAACTGTTGGACACAGTAATGTTTCTGCCTTGAAATGAGGTTTATTGTACTAACAGAAAATGTGCAATCTGCATTCATACAAAATTTGACAGGTGCATAAGTATGGGTGCAGCGCCCCAGAGTCCTGGTCGTTGCAGTACTGTGGCTCCGCCACTAAGGGGAGCTATGGTACGTCTGATGGCACTGAAGGAGTTCATCTGACCAGGTATCACAGACACCAATACATTTCACAGCCGGGCCTCCAGGGGGAGCTAAGGGTTCTATTCATTAGGCCACTCCCCACCATTGTGGGTAAACTGGGGGTCAGGCAGGAAGTTAGATCAGAAAGCTGACTGGGTTGGAACCAGGCAACACCTTGTGGCAGAGGGTGTTGTGGGAGGATTCGGTAGGGTCCCTGTCAGGGGTGGGATCCTGACAGAGGCCTGGCTACAAGAAGGAACGTAACGGGACCGTGCCTGCTCAGCATAGCGGCGGTGCCCAAGGAAGGATTAGAAGCGAGATAGATTGTGCTGAGTGAGAAACAAGATCAAAGCAGGAAGGAGAATACCAGTAGGAGTCGTGCTGTGAGACCGAGGCAACATCCTACTGAGGCGCACAACCGGCGGCCGGAACGCCGAGGGAGTATTACAATATTCAGCTTCAGGCAATACTCTAAACCAACGGCAGGACAGTCAGTCTAAGGCGGGCTGTCTCACCCAAATCACCTATGCAGTCTTGGGGGGCAACTTGTGGAGAGGGGCGACTCTAGGGTCCCGGAAGAGCTCCGAGCTACGGGTGCCGTCCTAACCGCAACATCAGGGAAGGACGGAGGATTAGCAGAACATCATCTAATCGAGTTGTGAGGGAACTTAAGAAACGGACACAACAGTTGTGGGGACTTTCCGTAAGCACAGCAGGGAAGGACCGCAACACCTAGCGCTAGAAGGAAGGCATAGATTTCCACCTGTTAAGAGAACTCTGGAGGTGCCATTGGACCGGCCGGACTTGCACAGCCTGGTTATCCGGATTCCGGACTGAGGACCCAGAGATCTTCAGTAAAGAGGTAAAGAGACTGCAACCTGGTGTCCTCGTTACTTACTGCGACCGGCACTTCATAACTACACCACCATCACCATCTACATCCGTCACTTCATTCACTGTGCGCCCCTCGGCAGGGTCACGGATCGGGCCTAGCCACCGTGACAACCCCAGAGCAGAGACTCAGAGGCCCGGTACCGGGTACCCCTCGGCCCTGCGGCAGTGGGGGCGCTGCAAATTTTGGCGTCACGAACAGGATCTACTTAAGCCTGAAGAATCAGGTCATGTGTGCCTTGGAATTGTGATTTATTGTGATTGGACTGTGACTTATCGCAAAGACTGTGTGTTGCCAATTGCCGCCAGAAGTTCCCGCCAAAACCGCCACCATTACAGCGCTAAGGAGAGCGCAGGAGAAGAAGAAGGGCGTGGAGTGGGCGTAGACAAGCTGGAGAGCGCGAAAGACAATGGCCGCCCAGTCTAAATATTTCTGCCCCTTGAGGATGTGTCCGTCGGCAGCCGAGATCCGCCTACTGATCCTCAATGGGGGGCGGAGACAACGAAAGCGAAACCGCCCACGAAGGAGAGAGCGGGAAAAGGACCAGGAAGAAGAATTCAGCGACATGGAGGACGCCATGGCCAGCCGCCCGGAGCCGGAGCGTGGGGTCGGAGCCGAGGACTCCCCCAGCTACCCGGAGAGACACCGCAGCCAGACCTCCATAGTTGACGCTGACCTCCTGCAGACCGGAGCGGACGAGCTGATCCACCAACTCCCGCAGACGCAGCTGAGCACTGAGGCCGGGTGGAAGAAGACCATCATCGGGAGCCTCACCAGACATCTGTCAGCAGTCTCGTCTGGTCCGGAGCAAGAAAGAAGTTCCAGCGCTCCGAAGCCAGAAAGCAAGGCCCTGCCGGAAAGCGAGATGCTGCGAGCAGAGATGACAACGTCGCAGTACGAGGCCCTGCAGCCAGCATTCCAGACCCCAGCGGAGGCAGAGCAGACCGGCACCGGAGGGACCGCATCTGAAGCAGGTATGAAGGACGACCCTGCCCTGACGACCGACACCACTCCAGTGACTGCTAGTGCCACAACTGCTGACTCCATTCCAGTGACTGATCTTGCAGCAGCCGCTATCTCTGCTGCAGCAAATGCCCATACTCAAGCTGCGCAGACCTCCATAGCTGCGCATGATTTAACCGTACATGAAAGACGGATTAACGGCGTTTGTCCAGCACTGGGTGTAACCCTGGACCTCACTTTTCCCAGGCCAGGAAGGGTTAAGTGCCAGGTGCAGCCCTGGAAGCCGTCCAACTAAACCTCGGAAACCTGAAACTGTACATAGTTAACTGTTTGTTTCCCTGCTTTTTGCTACTTTAAACCCGACCTGGGTTATTCTTAAAGAGATCCCTTTGTTTACCCGGGATCCCTTCTTCTGCTTTTTGTTTTGTTTCCTGTTTATTCATCACTGAAAGAACTGCTGGATCATGAACAATGCATGATACAAACTCCTTGTAAATAGTTTGCACCTTCTTAAAGGGGCTTCTTACTGGTTTTACTTAAAGAGAGACTCTTTGCGAAGATACCGCACCGGAGCTTTTGCTGACTATGGACTGGTAGCTTGAGAAGATGTGCTACCTCATAAAGACTTGGTCCCCTCTTAAAGGGGATGTTCACGTATTGCGCTGATGAACCGTATTGCTTTAAGACAGTTGGGTGGCAATAATGTCTTGGAAAGAGAAAGTAATAATGTTGACATGAACACGTTAAATGTACCTGACTAGTTAAATGTGAAAAGTGTTTGATAATGTTGATGGAAGAACGAGGACAGGAAGTGAACCCGTAGGGGTTAGTGGTGAGTCCTCTTAGGAGCCAGATAGAGATGGCTCAGTGATTTCAAACTGAAGGTAAATGTTATGTTCTATACTGTGTATAGTAGTTGAAAAGGCAGTAGGCCCGGGCTGAAAGGGGCGGTCCTGTAAAGAAAGAAGAGGCAGTAGGTCTGGAGCCGTTAGGACAGGCGGTCCTGCAGATTTAAAGAAGGAGAATGAAGTTAATTGCCTTATAGTGTGTTATAAGAAGGTCTTTAGTGGATTCAGAGTGTACATCCTTAAAGGCAACGTTGAATTAATGTCTAAAAATTTTGCACTTAGTAGAATACCCGGTTGGGTAAAGAGAGTTATTTATAGAAAAGTTATTTAAAAGTATTTAACCATGTTTGTAACGTTCAAGTGTCCTCACCTCCCATAAAGGGAAGCTCTGTTCAAGTATACTTATTGTTATTGCACTCAACAAAATTGTATGTCTTTTTGCTAACCTGTATTGTTGTTTTCTTCCCAGCCCAGGAGTACTGGATTTAACCGGGGGGGGGGGGGGGAGTGCAGTGCCCCAGAGTCCTGGTCGTTGCAGTACTGTGGCTCCGCCACTAAGGGGAGCTATGGTACGTCTGATGGCACTGAAGGAGTTCATCTGACCAGGTATCACAGACACCAATACATTTCACAGCCGGGCCTCCAGGGGGAGCTAAGGGTTCTATTCATTAGGCCACTCCCCACCATTGTGGGTAAACTGGGGGTCAGGCAGGAAGTTAGATCAGAAAGCTGACTGGGTTGGAACCAGGCAACACCTTGTGGCAGAGGGTGTTGTGGGAGAAGATTCGGTAGGGTCCCTGTCAGGGGTGGGATCCTGACAGAGGCTTGGCTACAAGAAGGAACGTAACGGGACCGTGCCTGCTCAGCATAGCGGCGGTGCCCAAGGAAGGATTAGAAGCGAGATAGATTGTGCTGAGTGAGAAACGAGATCAAAGCAGGAAGGAGAATACCAGTAGGAGTCGTGCTGTGAGACCGAGGCAACATCCTACTGAGGCGCACAACCGGCGGCCGGAACGCCGAGGGAGTATTACAATATTCAGCTTCAGGCAATACTCTAAACCAACGGCAGGACAGTCAGTCTAAGGCGGGCTGTCTCACCCAAATCACCTATGCAGTCTTGGGGGGCAACTTGTGGAGAGGGGCGACTCTAGGGTCCCGGAAGAGCTCCGAGCTACGGGTGCCGTCCTAACCGCAACATCAGGGAAGGACGGAGGATTAGCAGAACATCATCTAATCGAGTTGTGAGGGAACTTAAGAAACGGACACAACAGTTGTGGGGACTTTCCGTAAGCACAGCAGGGAAGGACCGCAACACCTAGCGCTAGAAGGAAGGCATAGATTTCCACCTGTTAAGAGAACTCTGGAGGTGCCATTGGACCGGCCGGACTTGCGCAGCCTGGTTATCCGGATTCCGGACTGAGGACCCAGAGATCTTCAGTAAAGAGGTAAAGAGACTGCAACCTGGTGTCCTCGTTATTTACTGCGACCGACACTTCATAACTACACCACCATCACCATCTACATCCGTCACTTCATTCACTGTGCGCCCCTCGGCAGGGTCACGGATCGGGCCTAGCCACCGTGACAACCCCAGAGCAGAGACTCAGAGGCCCGGTACCGGGTACCCCTCGGCCCTGTGGCAGTGGGGGCGCTGCATGGGCACCCTTATCATTTTCTTGTTTTAAATACTCCTACATACTTTTTACTGACTTACTAAAGCACTTTTTTTGGTTTTGTAACCTCATTGAGCTTTGAACTTCATAGCCAGGTGTATGCAATCATGAGAAAAGCTGCTTAAAGTGGCCACTTGCAAGTTGTTCTCCTGTTTGAATCTCCTCTGAAGAGTGGCATCATGGGCTCCTCAAAACAACTGATCCGAAAACAAAGATTATTCAACATAGTTGTTCAGGGGAAAGATACAAAAAGCTGTCTCAGAGATTTAACCTGTCAATTTCCACTGTGAGGAACATAGTAAGGAAATGGAAGAACACAGGTACAGTTCTTGTTAAGGCCAGAAGTGGCAGGCCAAGAAAAACATGCTGCAGATGGTGTCACTGTGCATCGGTCAACTATACAACGCATTTTGCACAAGGAGAAGCTGTATGGGAGAGTGATGCGAAAGAAGCCGTTTCTGCAAGCACGCCACAAACAGAGTCGGCTGAGGTATGCAAAAGCACTTTTGGATAAGCCAATTTCTTTTTGGAAGAAGGTCCTGTGGACTGATGAAATCAAGATTGAGTTGTTTGGTCATACAAAAAGGCGTTATGCATGGAGGCAAAAAAACACAGCATTTCAAGAAAAACACTTGCTACCCACAGTAAAATTTGGTGGAGGTTCCATCATGCTTTGGGGCTGTGTGGCCAATGCCGGCACCAGGAATCTTGTTAAAGTTGAGGGACGCATGGATTCCTCTCAATATCAGCAGATTCTTGACAATAATGTTCATGAATCAGTGACAAAGTTGAACTTACGCAAGGGATGGATCTTTCAGCAAGACAATGATCCAAAACACCGCTCCAAATCTACTCAGGCATTCATGCAGAGGAACAATTACACTGTTCTGGAATGGCCATCCCAGTCCCCAGACCTGAATATCATTGATCTTCTGTGGGATCATTTGAAGAGGGCTGTCCATGCTCGGCGACCATCAAACTTAACTGAACTGGAATTGTTTTGTAAAGAGGAATGGTCAAAAATACCTTCATCCAGGATCCAGGAACTCATTAAAAGCTACAGTAAGCATCTAGAGGCTGTTATTTTTGCAAAAGGAGGATCTACTAAATATTAATGTCACTTTTCCGGTGAGGTGCCCATACTTATGCACCTGTCAAATTTTGTTTGAATGCAGATTGCACATTTCCTGTTAGTACAATAAACCTCATTTCAAGGCAGAAACATTACTGTGTCCAACAGTTATTAGATATATGAAATTGAAATAGCTGTTGCAAAAAAACAATTTTTATAAAACATTAAGCTTAAGATTAATAGGGGTGCCCAAACCTTTTCATATAACTGTATATACTACATACATACTACATACATACTATATACATACTATATACATACTCCATACATACTATAGCCATACTACATCCATACTACATCCAAACTACATACATGCTACATACATGCTACATACATGCTACATACATGCTCCATACATGCTCCATACATACTACATACATACTACATCCATACTACATCCATACTACATCCATACTACATCCATGCTACATCCATGCTACATGCATGCTACATGCTACATACATGCTACATACTGCATACATGCTACATACATGCTACATACATGCTACATACATGCTACATACTACATACATACATACTGCATACATACTACATGCTACATACATGCTGCATACATACTACATACATGTTACACACATGCTACATACATGCTACATACATGCTACATAAATACTACATACATACTACATACATCAGACATGCTACATACATACATGCTACATAAATACTACATACATAAATACTACATACATACTCCATACATACTACATCCATACTACATCCATACTACATCCATACTACATGCATGCTACATACATGCTGCATGCTACATACATGCTACATGCTACATACATGCTGCATACTGCATACATACTACATACATGCTACATACTACATACATACATACTACATACATAATACATGCTACATACATACATGCTACATAAATACTACATACATAAATACTACATACATACTACATACATACTACATACATACTGCATACATACTGCATACTACATACATACTGCATACATACATACTGCATACATACATACTACATACATACATACATACTACATACAATACATTCATACATTACATACATGACTTACATATAGACATACAGTACATTAAACATAGATTACATACTCACCATTACTTGTCACTTTGATCTCCGAAGCCAGTGTCAACCTGTAAAAAATATGAAAAAAACAAACAACCAATATACTCCCTGTCCGCAGAAATCCACGAGTGTCCCACGACGATCTCCCGTGAAGAACGGCAGCAACAGCTGTGGCGACCGCTCTCCAGGGGCCCCAGAAACACAATGACGGGAGGAAGGTATTCCTCCGCCTGTCATGGTTCCCAATGGCAGGGGAACGTCAGGACACATAAATAACGAACGAGCTCTTGGGTGATGGAATCTCGAGCTGACCGTGAGCTAAACCTACCACACAACTAATAGTGGCCGGGGGGCGTGCCTACGTTTTATCCCTAGACGTCTCTCGCCAGCCGGAGAACTAACTTACCCTAGTAGAGGAAAAAACAGACCTGGCTTACCTCTAGGGAAATTCCCCCAAAAAGGAGACAGAAGCCCCCCACATATATTGACGGTGAGTTCAGAGGAAAAGACATACGCAGTATGAAGGTAGGTTCAGCAAAGCGAGGTCCGCTTACTAGATAGTAGAAAGATACAAAAGGGAACTGCACGGTCAGCTGAAAACCCTTTTAAAATACCATCCTAAAATTACTTTAAAACTCATGTGTCAACTCATGACACCGGAGTGGTAATTTCAGCCCACAAGAGCTTCCAGCTACAGAGAAAGACTTAACTGTAAACTGGAACAAAAATGCAAACAAACTTAGGACTAAGAGTCCAACTTAGCTGATCAGTAGTCTAGGAGCAGGAACATGCAACAGAAAGGCTCTGGTTACATTGATGGCCGGCAAGGCAATGACTGAAGAGCAGAATTAAATAGGAACACCCCACTACTGATGAAAACAGGTGAACTGAGAAAGAAAACAGACCCGAGTCACCAGTACCACTAGCCACCACCAGAAGGAGCCCAAAAGCAGATTCACAACAGTACCCCCCCCTCAAGGAGGGGGCACCGAACCCTCACAAGAACCACCAGGGCGATCCGGATGAGCCCTATGAAAGGCACGAACCAAATCAGAGGCGTGAACATCAGAAGCAGTTACCCAAGAATTATCTTCTTGACCATAGCCCTTCCACTTAACCAGATATTGTAGTTTCCGTCTGGAAATACGGGAGTCCAAGATTTTCTCTACAACATACTCCAATTCACCCTCAACCAGCACAGGAGCAGGAGGCTCGGTAGAAGGAACAACCGGCACCTCATACCTCCGCAACAACGACCGATGGAAGACATTATGGATAGCGAAAGATGCCGGAAGGTCTAAACGAAAGGATACAGGGTTAAGAATCTCCAAAATCCTATAAGGACCGATGAACCGAGGCTTAAACTTAGGAGAAGAAACCCTCATAGGGACAAAACGGGAAGACAACCACACCAAGTCCCCAACACGAAGACGAGGACCAACACGACGACGGCGGTTAGCAAAATGCTGAGTCTTCTCCTGGGACAACTTCAAATTGTCCACCACCTGTCCCCAAATCCGATGCAACCTATCCACCACAGTATCCACCCCCGGACAATCCGAAGACTCCACCTGACCGGTAGAAAAACGAGGGTGAAACCCCGAATTGCAAAAGAAAGGAGAAACCAAAGTGGCAGAACTAGCCCGATTATTGAGGGCAAACTCTGCCAACGGCAAAAAGGCAACCCAGTCATCCTGATCCGCAGACACAAAACACCTCAAATAAGTCTCCAAGGTCTGATTAGTTCGCTCAGTCTGGCCATTAGTCTGAGGATGGAACGCAGACGAAAAAAACAAATCAATGCCCATCCTAGCACAGAATGCCCGCCAAAATCTAGACACGAACTGGGTCCCCCTGTCAGAAACGATATTTTCCGGAATACCATGCAAGCGAACCACATTTTGAAAAAACAGAGGAACCAATTCGGATGAGGAAGGCAACTTAGGCAAGGGTACCAAATGAACCATCTTTGAAAAACGGTCACACACCACCCAGATGACAGACATTTTCTGAGAAGCAGGGAGATCAGAAATAAAATCCATAGAGATGTGAGTCCAAGGCCTCTTCGGAATAGGCAAGGATAACAACAATCCGCTAGCCCGAGAACAACAAGGCTTGGCCCGAGCACAAACATCACAAGACTGCACAAAAACTCGTACGTCTCGAGACAGGGAAGGCCACCAGAAGGACCTAGCCACCAAATCCCTAGTACCGAAGATTCCAGGATGACCTGCCAATGCAGAAGAATGAACCTCCGAGATGACTCTGCTGGTCCAATCATCAGGAACAAACAGTCTACCAGGCGGGCAACGATCAGGTCTATCCGCCTGAAACTCCTGCAAAGCCCGTCGCAGGTCTGGGGAAACAGCAGATAATATCACCCCATCCTTAAGGATACCTGTAGGTTCAGAATCACCAGGGGAATCAGGCTCAAAACTCCTAGAAAGGGCATCTGCCTTCACAGTTTTAGAACCTGGTAGGTATGAGACCACAAAATTAAACCGAGAGAAAAACAACGACCAGCGCGCCTGTCTAGGATTCAGGCGCTTGGCAGACTCAAGATAAATCAGATTCTTGTGATCGGTCAATACCACCACCTGATGTCTAGCCCCCTCAAGCCAATGACGCCACTCCTCAAAAGCCCACTTCATAGCCAAAAGCTCCCGATTACCAATATCATAGTTTCGCTCGGCGGGCGAAAATTTTCGAGAAAAGAACGCACAAGGTCTCATCACGGAGCAGTCGGAACTTTTCTGCGACAAAACCGCCCCAGCTCCGATCTCGGAAGCGTCGACCTCAACCTGAAAAGGAAGAGCAACATCAGGCTGACGCAACACAGGGGCAGAAGAAAAGCGGCGCTTAAGCTCCCGAAAGGCCTTCACAGCAGCAGGGGACCAATCAGTAACATCAGCACCCTTTTTAGTCAAATCAGTCAAAGGTTTAGCAACATCCGAAAAACCAGTTATAAATCGACGATAAAAATTAGCAAAGCCCAAGAATTTCTGTAGGCTCTTAAGAGAAGTAGGTTGCGTCCAATCACAAATAGCCCGAACCTTGACAGGATCCATCTCAATGGAAGAAGAGGAAAAAATGTACCCCAAAAAAGAAATCTTTTGAACCCCAAAAATACACTTAGAACCCTTCACACACAAGGAATTAGCCCGCAAAACCTGAAAAACCCTCCTGACTTGTTGGACATGAGAGTCCCAGTCATCCGAAAAAATCAAAATATCATCCAGATACACAATCATAAATTTATCCAAATATTCACGGAAAATGTTATGCATAAAGGACTGAAAGACTGAAGGGGCATTTGAAAGACCAAAAGGCATTACCAAATACTCAAAATGGCCCTCGGGCGTATTAAATGCGGTTTTCCACTCATCCCCCTGCTTAATTCGCACCAAATTATACGCCCCACGAAGATCAATCTTAGAGAACCACTTAGCCCCCTTTATTCGAGCAAACAAATCAGTCAGCAGTGGCAAAGGATACTGATATTTGACTGCAATTTTATTCAAGAGTCGATAATCAATACACGGCCTCAAAGAGCCATCTTTTTTAGATACAAAGAAAAAACCGGCTCCTAAGGGAGATGAAGAAGGACGAATATGTCCCTTTTCCAGAGACTCCTTAATATACTCTCGCATAGCAACATGTTCAGGTACGGATAAATTAAACAAACGACCCTTTGGAAATTTACTGCCTGGAATCAGATATATGGTACAATCGCAATCTCTGTGAGGAGGGAGTGAACCAAGCTTAGGCTCCTCAAAAACATCACGATAATCAGACAAAAATGCCGGAATCTCAGAGGGAATAGATGATGAAATGGAAACCAAAGGTACGTCCCCATGAGCCCCCTGACATCCCCAGCTTAACACAGACATTGCTTTCCAGTCAAGGACTGGGTTATGAGATTGTAACCATGGCAATCCGAGCACCAAAACATCATGTAGATTGTACAACACAAGGAAGCGAATCACCTCCTGATGGTCTGGAGTCATACGCATAGTCACTTGTGTCCAGTATTGTGGTTTATTACTAGCCAATGGCGTAGAATCAATACCCTTCAGAGGTATAGGGACTTCCAGAGGCTCTAGATTAAACCCACAGCGCCTGGCAAAGGACCAATCCATAAGACTCAAAGCGCCGCCAGTCGACATAGGCGTCCGCGGTAATTGACGATAATGAACAAATCAAGGTCACAGATAGAATAAACTTAGACTGTAAAGTGCCAATTGAAACAGACTTATCAACCTTCTTTGTGCGTCTAGAGCATGCTGATATAACATGAGTTGAATCACCACAATAGAAGCACAACCCATTTTTTCGCCTAAAATTCTGCCGTTCGCTTCTGGACAGAATTCTATCACATTGCATATTCTCTGGCGCCTTCTCAGAAGACACCGCCAAATGGTGCACAGGTTTACGCTCCCGCAAACGCCGATCAATCTGAATAGCCATTGTCATGGACTCATTCAGACCTGTAGGCGCAGGGAACCCCACCATAACATCCTTAATGGCATCAGAGAGACCCTCTCTGAAATTCGCCGCCAAAGCGCACTCATTCCACTGAGTAAGCACAGACCATTTACGAAATTTTTGGCAGTATATTTCAGCTTCATCTTGCCCTTGAGATAGGGCCATCAAGGCTTTTTCAGCCTGAATCTCTAAATTAGGTTCCTCATAAAGCAACCCCAAAGCCAGAAAAAATGCATCCACATTGAGCAACGCAGGATCCCCTGGTGCCAATGCAAATGCCCAATCTTGAGGGTCACCTCGCAGCAAGGAAATTACAATCTTAACCTGCTGTGCGGGATCTCCAGCGGAGCGAGGTCTCAGAGAAAGAAATAATTTACAATTATATTTGAAATTCAGAAAATGAGATCTATCTCCGGAGAAAAACTCTGGTATAGGAATTCTAGGTTCAGATATAGGAGCATGTATAACAAAATCCTGTAAATTTTGAACTTTTGTGGCAAGATTATTCAAACCTGTAGCCAAACTCTGAGGATCCATTTTAAGCAGGTGAGATCAGAGCCATTCAAGGGTTAGAAGGAGAGGGAGACAAAGACTGCAATTAGAGCTGAAATGCAACTGATTCAACTATAGAGCAAACACAGAGGGAAAAAAAAATTAAATTTGCAGACTTCTTTTTCTCTCCTTTCTTCTGCCAACAGTTTTAACACGTGGCCGGCCATACTGTCCTGGTTCCCAATGGCAGGGGAACGTCAGGACACATAAATAACGAACGAGCTCTTGGGTGATGGAATCTCGAGCTGACCGTGAGCTAAACCTACCACACAACTAATAGTGGCCGGGGGGCGTGCCTACGTTTTATCCCTAGACGTCTCTCGCCAGCCGGAGAACTAACTTACCCTAGTAGAGGAAAAAACAGACCTGGCTTACCTCTAGGGAAATTCCCCCAAAAAGGAGACAGAAGCCCCCCACATATATTGACGGTGAGTTCAGAGGAAAAGACATACGCAGTATGAAGGTAGGTTCAGCAAAGCGAGGTCCGCTTACTAGATAGTAGAAAGATACAAAAGGGAACTGCACGGTCAGCTGAAAACCCTTTTAAAATACCATCCTGAAATTACTTTAAAACTCATGTGTCAACTCATGACACCGGAGTGGTAATTTCAGCCCACAAGAGCTTCCAGCTACAGAGAAAGACTTAACTGTAAACTGGAACAAAAATGCAAACAAACTTAGGACTAAGAGTCCAACTTAGCTGATCAGTAGTCTAGGAGCAGGAACATGCAACAGAAAGGCTCTGGTTACATTGATGGCCGGCAAGGCAATGACTGAAGAGCAGAATTAAATAGGAACACCCCACTACTGATGAAAACAGGTGAACTGAGAAAGAAAACAGACCCGAGTCACCAGTACCACTAGCCACCACCAGAAGGAGCCCAAAAGCAGATTCACAACATCCGCCGCTGTAAAAAAAAGTCCCTAGTCTGACTTATGGCATTGCTGTATGAGAAATTTTCGAATGCAGCAATTGCCATAAAGTAAGACTTTGAACTTTAGTAACCTCAGTGATACACTGCAGGAGCCATGGTCTCCTGTCTGTGTGTCACTGAGGGTCCTATAGAGCAGTGACATCACCCGATGTCACTGTTCTATAGGGTAGATTTCGTGGGACACTCGTTATTAATTGGACTACAGCGGACAGGTAGTATACGGTTTATTATTTTATGTTTTTTGCAGGCGCTGAAGTATGGTAAGTATGGTGAAATGAAGAATATTAAAATACTTTTTCCTAATGTGTGCGTGTTTTATTAACCTTTTCTTACTATTGGATTAATAATGGATAGGCGTCTTATTGACGCCTCTCCGTTATTAACCCGGCTTAATGTCACCTTACAATAGCAAGGTGACATTAACCCCTTACTACCCCATATCCCACCGCTACACGGGAGTGGGAAGAGAGGGGCTAAGTGCCGGAATTGGCGCATCTTACAGATGCGCCATTTCCGGGGCGGCTGCGGACTGGTATTTGTAGCCGGGGGGGGGGGGGCAATATCCATGGCCCCTCTCTAGGCTATGAATATCAGCCCGCAGCTGTCTGCGTAGCCTTTCTGGCTATAAAATATAGGGGGACCCCACATCCTTTTATAGGGGGACCCCCTATTTTAATAGTCAGTAAAGGCTACGCAGACAGCTGCGGGCTGATATTCATAGCAGGCTACAAATATTGGCCCCCGGCCGCCGGCTTTCCTCCTCTGGCGCAGAAAATTACGCGGGAGCCCATGCCGTTTTTGTCGTTTTTTTTTTTTTTTTTTAAATTCAACGCTCATAAAGGCCTCTTTCACACTTGCGTAGGTACGGGTCCGTCGCTATGCGTCGGGCCGACGTACCGACGCATGTTGTGAAATTTGTGCACGACGTGGGCAGCGGATGCAGTTTTTCAATGCATCCGCTGCCCATTCTGAAGTGCGGGGAGGAGGGGGCGGAGTTTCTGCCGAGCATGCGCGATAGAGAATGGCGGACGCGACGGTCAAAAAAAAGTTCACTTGAACGTTTTTTCGTGCCGACGGTCCGCCAAAACACGACGTGTAGTTTTTGGTGCAGTTTTTGGTGCAGGATTTGATGCTGGTTTTTGGTGCAGTTTTTGGTGCGGTTTTTGATGCAGTTTTTTATGCGGTTTTAAATGCTGTTTTGATGCAGTTTTTGATGCGGTTTTTGATGCTGTTTTTGATGCTGTTTTTGATGCAGTTTTCGTTCTGTTTTTTGACCGGTTTTGATGCAGTTTTTGGAAATAAATAAACGGAAAATGTGCATGATTTGAATGGAAACATGCATGAAAAAACAGATTCGGAGGCCGGATTCATCATTTCACATCTCAGTTTCATCCGTTTTTTGCCGGATCCGTTCCTCTGTATGTGTTTTCCGTCCGGCGGAAACAGCTTTTTTGACAGATCCTGCAAAAAACGGATGAAACGTGTGGCCATCAGGCGCAATCCGGCGCTAATACAACTCTATGAGAAAAAACGGATCTGGCGGAAAAAACAGATCCGGTGGAAAAAAACGGATCGGGTGGAAAAAAAATAGATCCAGCGGAGAAAAAGGATCCTTTTTTTTCCAAAACTCGCCTGATTGTGCCGGACGGCAAACACCTGATGTGTGAAAGCAGCGAGATATATGGATAGATACATCTATGTATCTATAGATATATTTATCTATAAATATATCTATAGATAGATATATCCATAGATATATAGTAGAAAGGACGATGTTTCTAAGGCTACTTTCACACTTGCGTTTTTAGCAATCCGTCACAATCCGTCGTTTTGGGAAAAAACGGATCCTGCAAATGTGCTCGCAGGATGCGTTTTTTCCCACAGACTTGTATTAGCGACGGATCGCGATGGATGGCCACACGTCGCGTCCGTCGTGCAACAGATCCACCGTGTTTTGGCGGACCGTCGGCACGAAAAAACGTTCAAGTGAACGTTTTTTTGTCCGTTGCGTCCGCCATTTTCTACCATGCATGCTCGGCAGAAACTCCGCCCCCTCCTCCCCGTACTTCAGAATGGGCAGCGGATGCGTTGAAAAACTGCATCCGCTGCCCACGTCATGCACAAATTTCACAACGTGCGTCGGTACGTTGGCCCGACGCATAGCTACGGACCCGTACCGACGCAACTGTGAAAGAGACCTTTATGAGCGTTGAATTTAAAAAGAAACAAAAAGAAAGGAAAAAAACGGTGTGGGCTCCCGCACAATTGTTTGCGCCAGAGGGGGAAAGCCGACGGCCGGGGGCCAATATTTGTAGCTTGCTATGAATATCAGCCCGCAGCTGTCTGCGTAGCCTTTACTGGCTATTAAAATAGGGGGACCCCCCAAAAAATGACGCGGGGTCCCCCTATATTTTATAGCCAGAAAGGCTACGCAGACAGCTGCGGGCTGATATTCCTAGCCTAGAGAGGGGCCATGGATATTGCCCCCCCCGGCTACAAATACCAGTCCGCAGCCCCCCTGTAAGATGCGCCAATTCCGGCACTTAGCCCCTCTCTTCCCACTCCCGTGTAACGGTGGGATATGGGGTAATAAGGGGTTAATGTCACCTTGCTATTGTAAGGTGACATTAAGCCGGGTTAACAACGGAGAGGCATCAATAAGACGCCTATCCATTATTAATCCAATAGTAAGAAAGGGTTAATAAAGCACACACACATTAGGAAAAAGTATTTTAATATTCTTCATTTCACCATACTTACCATACTTCAGCGCCTGCAAAAAACGTAAAATAATAAACCGTATACTACCTGTCCACCGTATTCCAATTAAAAACAAGTGTCCCACGACGATCTCCCCTATAGAACCGTGACATCGGGTGATGTCACTGCTCTATAGGACCTTCAGTGACACACTGACAGGAGACAATGGCTCCTGCAGTGCATCACTGAGGTTACTAAAGTTCAAAGTCTTACGTTATGGCAATTGCTGCCTTGGAAAATTTCTCATACAGCAATGCCATAAGTCAGACTAGGGACTTTTTTTTTTTACAGCGGCGGAGGAATACCTTCCTCCCGTCATTGTGTTTCTGGGGCCTCTGGAGAGTGGTCGCAACAGCTGTTGCTGCCGTTCTCCACAGGAGATCGTCGTGGGACACTCGTGGATTTCTGCAGACAGGGAGTATATTGGTTGTTTGTTTTTTTTTCATATTTTTTACAGGTTGACACTGGCTTTTGGGATCAAAATGACAAGTAATGGTGAGTATGTAATCTATGTTTAATGTACTGTATGTCTATATGTATGTACTGTATGGAGTATGTATGGAGTATTTTTATTTTTTTTTCATTCAACACATTAGCCGGATGATGGGACTACTACTGTCCCATCATTGGCTAACGTGTCAATCACTGTCAGTGTAGCAGGCATCATCCGATGGGACTTGTAGTCCCATCGGACGATGCCTGCACACACGCACAGAGCCCCAGCATGCCGCACAGAGCCACGGCCGCCCGCACAGAGCCACACGCCGCACAGAGACCCCCCCACGCAGCACAGAGACCCCCCACGCCACATAGAGCCCGGGAAGCCCACATACAGCCCCGGAACGCCGCATAGAGCCCGGGCAGCCCGCATAGATCCCCGACACGCCGCATCGAGCCCTGGCACGCCGCATAGAGCCCGGGCAGCCCGCATACAGCCCCGGCAGGCCCGCATAGAGCCCCGGTAGGCCCGCATAGAGCCCTGGGTAGGCACGTACAGATCCCTGGCAGGCCCGCACAGACCCCACCCGCACACACAGACACAGTGTCCGCCCTCGCACCGCCCACACTCTTCCCCCCTCCGGATCAGCATAAAGGACAGAAAAGGCTTATTTACGTTCTGATATTTGTGTCCCATTGACTTGCATTGGTATCGGGTATCGGTATCAGCGATATCCGATATTTTTGGGATATCGGCCAATCCAATCCGATACTTTTGAATATCGGAAGGCATCGCTCAACACTAGTACTCGGTACCGGGTCCTGCGGTGTTCACAGGGGGATGTCACGGTGGCTGCGACCCGGTCCATGGCCCTGGGCGCCCATGTAAAAGGGAAAGGTCTTTAAAGGGAATAAAGTTTGTGTTCGTGACGCCACCTGTGGTATTCGGTCGGTGGGGACCGACGCTGCTTAAGGGGTCCTCTGGGGTGATGTTATGGCAGCTAGATGGTATAACTTCCCACAGGTGAAGTATATCCCCAGGGCTCTCGGTGTATAGATGGAAGATGGTGAGGAGTGCAGTAAAGAATGAGGACATATGTGTGCAGTCTCTTTACCTTGGTTTACTGAAGACTCCAGCATCTGCAGTCCAGAGCACCAGATCACAGGGCAGGCAGGGTCTGGCCGGCTTGAAGGCAAGTTAGGAGTCCCCTTACCAAGGTGGAAATCAAAAGCCTTCCTCTAGCGCCGCGGTGGTGTAGTCCCTTATGGCTTAAAGCTCCACATAAGGTCTTCACAGATGTTATCTCTCTCTGTACCCCGGGTAGGATAGGACATAACCCATATGACTGGTGGCTTGAGGCTGTTTATAGGGACTCTAGCACGCCCCGGCCTCTGAGGGGTTCCACCGTGCCTCCTGGGTATTAGGTCGAACAGGTAACTTGGAGTTCAGCTGTCCTGCCGGTCTCTGATGTAAGTCATAGAGGTCCTTACAACCTCAGTGTGCCGGCTACCGGTCTCTGCGCCTCAGAAGGAGGCAGCCTGCTCGAGGCTGGTCTCCCCCTGATGTCCTCTCCTGTGCTTTGCTCTCCTGCACATTCACTGCAATCAATTTGGCTTTCTCAATGTCTCTGCAGCGCCCCAGAGTCCTGGTCGTTGCAGTACTGACGCTCCGCCACTAAGGAGAGTGATGGTACGTCTGATGGCACTTAAGGAGTTCACCTGACCAGGTATCACAGTCACACATTACACTTCACACTCTGGCCACCAGGGGGAGCAAAGGGTTCTATGTATTAGGCCACTCCTCACACTCTGGTAAAACTGGGGGCTGGATAGGAAGTTAGTGAGAAGCTGACTGGGTTTTGCCCAGGCAACACCTAGTGAGAGAAGAGGTTGCTTGGGAAGATTCAGGGGGGTCCCTGTCAGGGGTGGGATCCTGACAGAGGCCTAGCGAAAAGGACAGATCGTTACGGAGCCGCGCCTGCACTTCATTGCGGCGGTATCTTAAGAAAGGATAAGAAGCGAGGTTTATTGTGGAGAAGTGAGAAACGAGATCACAGCACAAAGGCGAAAGAACCAGTAGGAGTCGTGCCCCGAGATCGGCAACATCCTACTGAGGCGCGTAGCCGGTGGCCGGAACGCCGAGGAAGTATTGGGCTCCACGCATTACTTCAAACCAACGGCAGGGCAGTTAATTATAGGTTGGCTGCCTCACCTAAGTCACCTAATGAAAACAACGGAGGCAATTGTGGGAGAGGGGCGTCTCTAGGGTCCCTATAAAATAACTCCAGGGCTACCCCATCATACGGGTGCGTCCTATCCATATCATCTGGGGGACGGAGAGAAAGAACAGAAACATACACAACAGTTGTGAGGACTATCCCGTGGTGCTCAGCAGGGAAGTACTACAACATCCAGGCGCTAGTAGGTAGGCACTGATTTCCACCTGTAAAGGGAACTCTGGATGTGCCTTCGGACCGGCCGGTGTCAGCCAGCCCAGTTAACAGTGCTCTGGATTGCGGATGCCGAAGCCTTCAGTAAAGAGGTAAAGAGACTGCAACCCTGTGTCCTCGTTATTTACTGCGACCTACACCACCACCTACACCTTTTATTGGGCGCCCCTTAGCAGGACCACGGACCGGGTCAGGCCACCGTGACATCCTCAGAACCGATAGACCCGGTACTGAGTACCCCGCCGTCCTGCGTCTGGGGGCCGCTCCAACTTGGCGTCACGAACAGGATCTACTTAAACCTGAAGAATCAGGTCATGTGTGCCTTGGAATTGTGACTGAATTGTGCTTGAACCATGATTTATTGCAAAGACTGGGTATTGCTATTTCCCGCCAAAACCGCCACCATTACAGCGCAACGCAGAGCGCAGAAGAAGGGCGTGGACTTGTGGGCGTGAACAAGCTGAAGAGCGTGAGGAACAATGGCCGCCCAGTCTAAATACCTCTGTACCGTGAGGACGTGTCCGTCAGCAGCCGAGATCCGCCTCCTGATTCTCAATGGAGGGCGGAGACAAAGAAAGCGAAACCGCCCACGAAGGAGAGAGCGGGAAAAAGACCAGGAAGTGCGCCACGTGGAGAATGCCATGGCTGATAGCTCAGAACCAGAGTGTGGGGTGGAAGCGGAGGACTCCCCCAGTTACCCGGAAGAGCAGAACGGTCAAATCTCCACAGTCGGCACTAACCTCCTGCAGATCAAGATGGAGGAATTAATCGAGCAGCTCCTTCAACTGCGGGTGGAGACCAAGGCCGCACCCCAGGAGACGTCAGCGGAGGATTCCCCGACATCGGTTCCTGTACCGCTGCCCGGGCTGCTGCCGATGTCTCCACCGACGTCACCGCCAGCGGAGCCAGCCGCGAGGGAGGACGCCGCGCTGGCCGGTAAGCACGCTGACCCTGCCCCGCCAGTGGAGGATCTGCTGATAAGCCCCGTCGCGGCACCCCCTCTCCCTGAGACCTCTAGACTCCAACACCTTACCCCCTGGGACCAGGCCACGGGTATGGAGCACCTCTTAAAGGCCCCGATCTCGCCAATCACCTTGCCGGGCGAGGTCTATGCGGAGCACACAGTGTGCTGCTGGGTGAACCCAGGATCCGACTTCATCTGGTTCCCCGGGGTGAAGACGCAGGAAGGGGAGATGGTGGAGGCTCTTAGCTGGGTGGAATACCAGGCCCAGCTAGACCAACGATGGGAGAAGGAGGAGAAGGATTACCAGGCCCGGCGGGAGGCCCATCACCAGCGGGACTTGGCGGTGAATGACTGGGCCCGCAAGGACCGCACCACCCACCAGGCCCTGCGCAGGCAGGGCATCATCACCGCCTTTAAGCTCCGTGGGGGTTGGGGCTTCATTAAGGAGCCGGGCCTGTACGCTGAAGTTTTTGTGAATCGGAGGGATGTAGAGTCCCACCTTAGAGAGGGCCACCCGGATCGGGATCTCTACCCGGGGGATGAAGTCACCTACACCCGGCACTTTTGGGAAAAGGGGTGGTTCGCCCTGAACGTTCACAAGCGGCGAAGCTCCGTGACACCCCGGACTAAGGTGCCGGTGAAATTGTCCCCCATGGCGAAGGCGCCCCCTTGTGGTCAGGCAACGGTTACCACAAAGACCACCGTTGCTACCCCGACGTGAACCATCGTCAAGACCACGACCTGCACTATTGCCACCACCGCCACTGTGGTGGCTAGAGAACTGACTGCGGTGATGGCTAGTGCCCAGGCCATCCTAGGATCTAAAACTGTGGGTACCCAGACCCCTGTCTGGAGTGAGGGGGCTCCTGGAACAACACCCGGTGGCTGCAGGTATCCGGGCGGATGGCCTCGCCCATTGCTACCTGTGGAGCTGCAGCCGCCTGAACAGGAGTAAACCCCAGAACCGGAACCAATGTAAATAGTTAACTGTTTTTCCTGCTGTTTTGCTGCTAAGACCCGATCAGGGTTAGTCCTTAAAGGGATCCTTTTGTTTACCCGGGATCCCTAATGCTTTATGTTTGTTTTGCATCAGTGTTTTAAAAGACTACCGAATCATGGACGGTGAATGGTTCACAAACTGTGTTGTAAATAGTTGCACCTTCTTAAAGGTGCCCTCTCCTGGTTTTACAAAAGAAGGAGCTTTTTGAAGAGACTGTTCCTGGATACAGCGCAGAAGCTCTTGTTAATTACAGACTTGCAGCTTGAGAGTTGCACTACCTCAAAGAGACTTGAGATGCCCCTCTTAAAGGGAATGTTCATTGTTGCAATTAGTCAAGATATAAATGTTGCTTTAAGCAAGAAGGAAAGTAATGATGTTTTACATAGTAGTATGTAGCTAGGAAGATAATGATAAGGAATAGAACTGTTGATAATGAATAAAATTGAAGTTAAAGTGATTATCGTAACTAATGATAAAGAGCCAAGGAAAGATGCAGTAGGCCCGTGGGGGTAGACCAGAGAGTCCTGCATAGGAGAAAGAGAGCTCAGGGAAATGTTGATTTGAACTTTTAGTTTTGTAGTATGCCTTTAGTGGGTTCCTGCCTTACGCCCTTAAAGGAGAAGTTGAATTATTGTTTGAGAAAAGTTTGCACTTAAGTAGATAGTGAGTAGTATACCCGGCTGGGTAATCATAGTTATTTATAGTCAGTTATTTAATAAATGTTATTTAAGACCTTAAGCACTATGTAAATATGTTTTGTTTGTAACGTTCAAGTGTCCTTACCTCCCATAAAGGGAAGCACTGTTAAATTTACTTGTTTATTGCATTTCAAAATTTTGTATGTCTTTTGCTAACATGTATTGTTGTTCTTCTTTCCCAGTCCGGGAGTACTGGATTTAACCGGGGGGGAGTGCAGTGCCCCAGAGTCCTGGTCGTTGCAGTACTGACGCTCCGCCACTAAGGGGAGTGATGGTACGTCTGATGGCACTTAAGGAGTTCACCTGACCAGGTATCACAGTCACACATTACACTTCACACTCTGGCCACCAGGGGGAGCAAAGGGTTCTATGTATTAGGCCACTCCTCACACTCTGGTAAAACTGGGGGCTGGATAGGAAGTTAGTGAGAAGCTGACTGGGTTTTGCCCAGGCAACACCTAGTGAGAGAAGAGGTTGCTTGGGAAGATTTAGGGGGGGTCCCTGTCAGGGGTGGGATCCTGACAGAGGCCTAGCGAAAAGGACAGATCGTTACGGAGCCGCGCCTGCACTTCATTGCGGCGGTATCTTAAGAAAGGATAAGAAGCGAGGCTTATTGTGGAGAAGTGAGAAACGAGATCACAGCACAAAGGCGAAAGAACCAGTAGGAGTCGTGCCCCGAGATCGGCAACATCCTACTGAGGCGCGTAGCCGGTGGCCGGAACGCCGAGGAAGTATTGGGCTCCACGCATTACTTCAAACCAACGGCAGGGCAGTTAATTATAGGTTGGCTGCCTCACCTAAATCACCTAATGAAGACAACGGAGGCAATTGTGGGAGAGGGGCATCTCTAGGGTCCCTATAAAATAACTCCAGGCCTACCTCTGGATTGCGGATGCCGAAGCCTTCAGTAAAGAGGTAAAGAGACTGCAACCCTGTGTCCTCGTTATTTACTGCGACCTACACCACCACCTACACCTTTTATTGGGCGCCCCTTAGCAGGACCACGGACCGGGTCAGGCCACCCTGACATCCTCAGAACCGATAGACCCGGTACAGAGTACCCCGCCGTCCTGCGTCTGGGGGCCGCTCCATCTCTTTCCAGGAACTGCTGCACTGCGGCTACACAGCTCCATAAAACCTTCTGCTGCCTCAGACTGATCCAGTCCGTCTCCTGACTGGACCTTCCTGGAACTGACTAACTTTCCCTCCAAAACTACCTTATATATGGGGAGTCACCTAGCAAGTAGGATCAAAAGCTCCCCCTGGTGGCCTGGAGTGTGAATGTGTTGCATGTTTGTGGTACCTGGTTGCAGTTATCCCTTTTTGCCTTCAAGCGTAACATCACTCTCCCCGTGAGGAAAGCAATGCTACTGTGATGACCAGGACCCTGGGGCGCCACAGATGCTTTGCTGAATATATATAAGAATATATATATAAGAATCACAGAAACTGAATAATGTTGGAATGGCCTCTAGTACACCCGTACCACGCTGTACCACTCACCTCATGTTGATCAAAGATCGACATGCTACGTGTAACTGTGCAAATGGAAAAAACTTAATGATTCTTCCATTAATAAACTTTATTGCTGACCATATTGACTGACTTTGAAGATTATGTGCAAAACACATGTCAGCTTCACCTAAGTGATTAACCATTAGAGTAATATAGATAATGACATGGGCAACAGATGTCAGCAATGATTATCAGCAATAATTATGAGATAAGGCAGTGAGGTAATGTGTGGTAAAACCGCTTATTTTTCCCTATAAAATGTTGTACAAGTCAACTGCGGCACCAGTCCCTGGTCGTCGCAGTGGTATTGCTTTCCTCTCGGGGAGAGTGATGCTACGTTTGGAGGCAAAGAAGGATAACTGCATCCAGGTATCACAAACATGCAACACATTTCACACTCCAGGCCACAGGGGAAGCTCCTGCTCCTATTTATTAGGTCACTCCCCATATATATATATATAACTGGTAGTGCAGCGCCCCAGAGTCCTGGTCGTTGCAGTACTGATGCTCTGCCGCTAAGGGGGGCTATGGTACGTCTGATGGCACTGAAAGAGTTCACCTGACCAGGTATCACAGACACCAATACACTTCACAGTCTGGCCTCCAGGGGGAGCTAAGGGTGCTATGTATTAGGCCACTCCTCATAATCTGGTAAAACTGGGGGTTGGATAGGAAGTTAGAAAGAAAGCTGACTGGGAATCGAACAGGCAACACCCTGTGGCAGAGGGTGTTGCGGGGAGAGACTCAGGGGGGTCCCTGTCAGGGGTGGGATCCTGACAGAGGCCTAGCGAACAGAGAGAACGTTACGGGACCGCGCCTGCACTTGATCGCGGCGGTGCCCTAAGAAAGGACAAGAAGCGAGGTATATTGTGCTGAGTGAGAAATGAGATCAACGCAACAAGGAGAAACACCAGTACGAGTCGTGCTGTAAGATCGAGGCAACATCCTACTGAGGCGCGTAGCCGGTGGCCGGAACGCCGAGGAGGTATTAGGCTCCAAGCAATACTTCAAACCTACGGCAGGACAGTCAGCTATAGGCGGGCTGTCTCACACCAATCACCTACGAAGACATGGGGGGCACACTAGGAGAAGGGCGACACTAGGGTCCAGGAAGAGCTCCGAGCCTACCCGTCATACGGGTGCGTCCTAGCCATATCATCTGGGGGACGAAGAAGAACATCAGAATCCAGTTGTGAGGGAACACGAGAAACAGACACGACAGTTGTGGGGACTATCCCGTAAGCACAGCAGGGGAGGACCGCAACACACAAGAGCTAGAAGGTAGGCACAGATTTCCACCTGCAAAGGGAACTCTGGAGGTGCCATCGGACCGGCCGGACTTGCGCAGCCTGGTTAACCGTATTCCGGACTGAGGAGCCTGAAGCCTTCAGTAAAGAGGTAAAGAGACTGCAACCTGGTGTCCTCGTTATTTACTACGACCTGCACCGCACCATAACATCATCACCACCCACACCTTACATTGGGCGCCCCTCAGCAGGGTCACGGACCGGGTCTAGCCACCGTGACAACCCCAGAGCAGAGACTCAGAGGCCCGGTACCGGGTACCCCTCGGCCCTGCGGCAGTGGGGGCGCTACAACTTGGCGTCACGAACAGGATCTACTTAAGCCTGAAGAATCAGGTCATGTGTGCCTTGGAACTGTGATTTACTGTGCTTGGACTGTGACTTATTGCAAAGACTGTGGATTGCCACTTGCCGCCAGAAGTTCCCGCCAAAACCGCCGCCATTACAGCGCTAAGAGGAGCACAGGAGAAGAAGAAGGGCATGGAAGTGGGCGTTAAGAAGCTGAAGAGCGCGAAAGACAATGGCCACCCAGTCTAAGTATTTCTGCCCCTTGAGGACGTGTCCTTCAGCAGCCGAGATCCGCCTCCTGATTCTCAATGGTGGGCGGAGGCAGAGGAAACGAAACCGCCCACGAAGGAGAGAGCGGGAAAAGGACGAGGAAGAAGAAGTGAGCCGCGTGGGAGACGCCATGGCCAGCCGCCCAGAGCCGGAGCGTGGGGTCGGAGCAGAGGACTCCCCCAGCTACCCAGAGAGATACCGTGGCCAGGCATCACCTGTTGGCTCTGACTTCCTGCAGGCCGGAGTGGACGAGCTCAGCGACCAACTCCTGCGGACGCAGCTGAGCACTGAGGCCGGGTGGAAGAAGACCTTCATCGGGAGCCTCATCAGACGTCTGTTGGCAGCCTCGTCCGGTCCGGAGCAGGAAAGAAGTTCCAGCGCTCCGAAGCCAGAAAGCAAGGCTCTGCCGGAAAGCGAGGTGCTGCAAACGGAGATGACAACGCCGCAGCGCAAGGCCCTGCAACTAGCGTTCCAGACCCCAGCGGAGACGGAGCAGATCGGCACCGGAGGGACCGCATCTGAAGCAGGTATGAAGAGCGACCCTGCCTCGCCAGCAGAGGACTTGCTGATAGGCCCCGTCACGGTACCCCCTCTCCCTGGGACCTATAGACTCTGGCGCCTTACACCCTGGGATCGGGCCACGGGTATGGAGCACTTCTTAAAGGCCCCGATCTCGCCGATCACCTTGCCGAGCGAGGTCTATGCGGAGCTACGGCCGCCAGAGCAAGAGTAAACCTCGATACCACGGAAATGTATATAGTTGATTGTTTATCTTTTTGTTCTGCTGCTTTAAACCCGACTAGGGTTACTCTTAAAGGGATCCCTTAGTTTACCCGGGATCCCTTCTCCTGCTTTTGTTTCCTGTTTTATCATTGTTAAAAGAACTGCTGGATCATGAACACTGCATGATTACAAACTTCTTGTAAATAGTTTGCACCTTCTTAAAGGTGCCCTCTACTGGTTTTATAAAAGAAAGGACTCTTTGCGAAGAAACTGTTCCTGGAAACAGCATCGGAGTCCTTGCTGCATATGGACTTGCAGCTTGAGAAGTTGCACTACCTCATAGAGACTTGGTTCCTTCTTAAAGGGAATGTTCATTGATAGTACTTAGAGAATGATGATGCTCTAAAAGAAGAAGTAATAATGCTGATATGTAAAAGTTATATGTAGAAAGCTAGTTAATTGTAAGAAATGTTTAATGATGTGTCAGAGAATGAGGACAGGAAGTGAACCCAGATGGGGTTAGTCAGTGAGTCCTCCTAGGAGCCATACAGAGATGGCTCGGTGATCTTGAACTGAGAGATGGATCATACGTTCTATACTGTGTATAGTAGCAGAAAGGCAGTAGGCCCGGGCAGAAAGGGGTGGTCCTGCAACAGAACGAGAGGCAGTAGGCCTGGGGCAGATAGACAGGCGGTCCTGCAGATGTAAAGTACACCAGTAGGAGTCGTGCTGTAAGATCGAGGCAACATCCTACTGAGGCGCGTAGCCGGTGGCCGGAACGCCGAGGAGGTATTAGGCTCCAAGCAATACTTCAAACCTACGGCAGGACAGTCAGCTATAGGCGGGCTGTCTCACACCAATCACCTACGAACACATGGGGGGCACACTAGGAGAAGGGCGACACTAGGGTCCAGGAAGAGCTCTGAGCCTACCCGTCATACGGGTGCATCCTAGCCATATCATCTGGGGGACGAAGAAGAACATCAGAATCCAGTTGTGAGGAAACACGAGAAACAGACACAACAGTTGTGGGGACTATCCCGTAAGCACAGCAGGGGAGGACCGCAACACACAAGCGCTAGAAGGTAGGCACAGATTTCCACCTGCAAAGGGAACTCTGGAGGTGCCATCGGACCGGCCGGACTTGCGCAGCCTGGTTAACCATATTCCGGACTGAGGAGCCTGAAGCCTTCAGTAAAGAGGTAAAGAGACTGCAACCTGGTGTCCTCGTTATTTACTACGACCTGCACCGCACCATAACATCGTCACCATACCTCCACCTTCATTGTACGCCTCTCAGCAGGGTCACAGACCGGGTCTAGCCACCGTGACAACCCCAGAGCAGAGACTCAGAGGCCCGGTACCGGGTACCCCTCGGCCCTGCGGCAGTGGGGGCGCTACAGTAGTCTGTAGGGCAAGTTAGTTAGTTGCTGGCTGAGCTCAGCTCAGTCAGTTCCAGACCAGAGTCTGAGGAGGATGGAAGGTTAAAGGAGCTGTGCATGCCCTCAGAGCTGCAGCTCCCAGAAAGAGACATTGAAAGGCAGAACTGTATTGCAGCGAGTGTGAAGGAAGTTGAAGCAAAGGAGAGGATACCAGAAGGGGTCAGCCCCGCTCAAGCTGTCTCCTTCTGAGGCGCAACGTCCCGGTAGCCGGAACACTGAGGGAGGAAGGACCTCTATGCGTTATTTCAGAGACCGGCAGGACAGCTAATTGCAGGTTACCTGTCCGCACCTACATCCAGGAGGCACGGTGACACCTACAGAGCCGGGTGATCTAAGAGACCCTATAAACAGGCTCAAGTCACCAGTCATATGGGTTTTGTCCTATCCTATACGGGGGACAGAGAGAGCGAAACATTGCATCTGTGAGACCCTTATGTGAAGCCATAGGCAGTAAGGGACTACACCACCGCAGCGCAAGGGAAGGCTACTGATTTCCACCTGGACAAGGGAACTCTGGACTTGCCTCCAAACCAGCCAGACTCTGCCTGCCCTGTAATCTGGTGCCCTGGACTGTGGATGCTGAGGTCTTCAGTAAGGTAAAGAGACTGCAACCTTGTGTCCTTGTTCTTCACTGCGCCATTCATCATTCACCATCTACACACCGGGAAGCCCTGGGGATACACTTCACCTGTGGGAAGGTATACCATCTAGCTGCCATAACATCACCCCAGCGGACCCCTTAAAGCAGCGTCGGTCAACCTGACCGAATACCAGAGGTGGCGTCACGAACCTTCCCCTTAAAGACCTTTCCCTTATACACAGATGTCCCAGAGCCACGGACCGGGTGAGCCACCGTGACATCCCCCTGTGAACCGAAGGACCCCGTACCGAGTATCCCACTGCCCTTGGGGGGCGATCCACAACCAATAAACCAAAACTCATTTGAGACATGACTTCACTGTCACTGTGATTTTTCCGGCCATAAAATTCCTATATAATTTGGCAGCAGATAACTAAGATGAGAACACATGCATTTCGTTTGCCCTAACAGGTGGAAGATCAAGCATGGATCCAGGACAGCTGATTCACCACCTCGGGTTGATCCAGGATAAGCCAAATTGCCTTGTCTCCCTATCCACAGGTGAAACCCAGGAGAGCAAGTAAGATCTTGGGCTTTTAAAATAACTTACCGTAATAAAGAGAGAATGTTGTAAGGTATTTTTTGCAATGATTTACATTTATAAGGACCCCATGGATTGATCGCTGTTGTTGATTAAGGGGGCAATGTGGGGGCTCATATTGTACTGTATATACGGGGCTATGACAGGGCTCACACAGATGTCATCATACTTAATTCTGCTCAATATGAAGTCATAAAGTTATGATTAATTATTGTATTTATTTATTATTATTTATATTATGTTAATATTAATATTGAGCAGAATTAATTTCAGCCTATTGGTTCGGCCTCCACAACAGCTACGATCTCTCATGTGGCCCCTTGGGAAAAGTAATCTTCCGCTATATTTGTCGTACATAAGGCAAAAATGTGTGCAGTGAGCTACAAGTGATGCTATCTCTGTCGTTTTTCTTGTACAGATGTGCACCAGAGCACCTGTGTATTACTCACATGACTTATCACATAATCATAGAATGTTAGAGTTGGAAGGGACAAACAGGGTCATTGTGTCAATCCCCCTTCACAAAGCAGAATTTGCTAAACCATCTCAGACAGATGACTAACCAGCCTCTGTTTGAAGACTTCCATTGAAGGAGAACTCACCAACTCTCGTGGCAACCTGCTTCACTCATTGATCACTCTTACTGTCAAAACGTTTTTTCTAATATCTAATCAATATCTTCTCCCTTTCAGTTTCATTCCATTGCTTCTCATGTTTCCATGTGCAAATGAGAATAATGATGATCCGTCTACACTGTAACATCCCTTCAGATATTTGTAGACAGCTATTAAGTCTCCTCTTAGCCTTCTTTTTTGCAAGCTAACCATTCCAAGATTCTTTAACCATTCCTCGTAGGAGATACTTTGCAGTCCACTCACCAACCAGGTAGCTCTGAACTTACTCCAGTTTTTCAATGTCTTTTTTAACCCCTTAGTGACGGAGCCAAATTTTTGAAATCTGACCAGTGTCACTTTATGTGGTAATAACTCTGGAACGCTTCAACAAATCCTGGTGATTTTGAGAATGTTTTTTCGTGACACATTATTCTTTATGATAATGGTAAATTTAAGTCAATATATTTTGCGTTTATTTATGAAAAATATCAAAAATTTGAGAAAAATGTAAACAAATTAGCAATTTTCAAAATTTTAATGATTATCCCTTTAATCCAGATGGTCATACCACAGCAAACCATTAATAAATAACATTTCCCACATGTCGGCTTTACATCAGCACCATTTGTAAAACGTTATATTATTTTGTTAAGATTTTAGGAGGTTTAAAAATGTAGCAGCAATTTTTAATTTTTTCAAGGAAATTTACAACATTTATTTTTTTAGGGAACTATCCATGTTTGAAGTGACTTTAGGGGTCTCATATATTGGGAAACCCCCAAACGTGATACCATTTTAAAAACAGCACCCCCTGGCATATTGAAAACTACTGTCAGGTAGTTTATTAACCCTTTACAGGAATTAATGCAAAGTGGTATGACAGAAATGAAAATGTGTATTTTTACCACCTAAATGTCACTAACTTCTGAACAGGTTACAACAGCCTTCAGACTCTTAGGCCGCTATTTGGTCGTGAATTGCCATCGCAAACATCAGGACCACACAATCATGATCTGAGAGCACTAATTTGGATAAAGAGGAAGACCCCACACTCTGTTAACCATTTATAATGGTGTAGTCACTATTGACAGCAGCATCTAAGGGGTTAAACAGGTATTATACTGATCGTGGCTGATACAACAAGTTGTCAGCTATAGTGTACAGCCGACAGCTGCTGGATTGTCTCCTGTATGGGGATACTATTCTCTTATATCTCAGGTCAGTTAAAAGACGTATTGGCTGTCATTAAGGGGTTAAAATGTGGTGTCCAGTACTGGACATATTATTTCAGTTATGGTCACACCAAGGAGGAGTAGAGGGTGATAATTACTTCATGTGATCTAGACTCTATGCTTCTCTTAATATATACTAGAACTAGGTTTTCCTTTTTTGCTGCTGCATCACATTGTTGACTCATGTGCAGTCTGTGATATATTAGTGTAACCAAGTCTTTTTCACACGTGCTGTTGCTTAGTTCTTAGTTCTCTGTTGCTTAGTTCTATTCCGCCCATTCTATAGATGTAATTTTCGGTTTTCTTGCCAAGATGTAGAATCTTGCATTTCTCCCTGTTAAATACCATTCTATTAGTCGCTGCCCATTGTTCAAGCTTATCTAGATCCTTCTGAATCCTTTTTCTGTCTTCTCTAGTATTAGCTATCCCTCCTAGCTTTGCATCACCTGCAAATTTGATTAGTTTACCTTCAGTTCCCTTATCTAGATCATTTATAAAATTGTTGAACAACACTAGGGCCAGGACAGAGCCTTGTGGTATCCCACATGAAACACTTTTCCAATTGGATGTGCGACCATTTATTACCACTCTTTGAGTACGATCACTGAGCCAATTAAGAATCCACCTAATCGTAGCCTTGTCAATCCCATACTTGGTCATTGTTTCAATAAGGATAGTATGAGATACTTTATCAAATGCTTTGCTGAAGTCGAGATATACTATATCTACTGCATTTCCCTAACCACCCAATCAGTGATTCCATCATAGAATGAAATTAGATTAGTCTGGCATGACTTGTTTGCTACAAACTGATGCTGGCTCTAGTTAATTACTGTATTCTTATCCAAGTACTTACATACTTGCTGTTTAATAATTTGTTCAAATATCTTTCCTGGTATAGAAGTAAGGCTCACTGGCCTGTAATTTCAGCCCCGTCTTCTTTCCCTTTTTGAAGATATGGACATTTGCCCTTCTTCAATTTCCAGGATTTTTCAAAGATTCTGGCTAGTGGTTCTACAATTTCCTCTGCTAACGCTTTCAGTACCCTAGGATGTAATTCATCTGCACCAGAAGATTTAAATTAATTTAAATTAGCCAAGTGTTCCTTCACCATCTCTCTATTTATGGATAAAGTAGATTATGTTATTCATTCGATGGCACCATGAAGATCAGTTGATGTTACATTTGCTTTCTTAGAGAACACAGATGATGTAAAATGGGAATTTAAATGTTTAGCCTTCTCAACATCATTTTTGACCACTTCACCCTTTTCATCCTGTAAAAATCCTATAGCATATTTGACTTTTCTTTTGCTTTGACATACCCCCCAAATCCTTTTTTGCTGTTTTTGGTCTCCATTGTAAGCCTTAGTTCATTACTAGCTTTAGCTCTTCTAACTCTTTCAATTTGAAATACATTTCTTTTTTCCTTTTTAACAAGTGATTATGCTCTGTGTTCATCCACCTTGGTCTCTTTAAATGCGTCCAATTCTTCCTGATTTTCTTGATTGTTACCAATTGTGCAATGAGAATTTCATTTAGCAAAATCTCACATCCTTCTTGGACATTTCTGTCCTTTAGAACATCGCGCCATTGGACCTTTCCTACCCTTTTCTGAGTCCATTAAAATCTGCCTTTCTGAAGTCCAATCTTAAATTCTGAGTCCTCACATCTGATGTAAAAAGAGTTCATCAATGATCATCCATATCTTTAGTCTGTCCAGGAGGCCTATAGTAAAGAACTACAATAGTGTCCTTTCTCTTGCTCCTTTATTTTCATTCAGAGTTTGTAGATTTTGTTCTTTTCCACTTCTAATAGCAGGGTTCTCAAAAGAATTAACAGCATATTTCTTCCTGGCCTTATATTTCCCATCCCATATTGCTCTAGTTTAAAGTTATCCCGATGAGTGTAGCTAGGCGTCTATGAAATATGTGTTTTCTTGTTTACGTAAGGCTGCTTTCACACTAGCGACGTACGAAGCACGTCGTTTTGGAGAAAAAAAAAATTGCCTGCACGATGCGTTTTTTCTCCATACACTTGCATTACCGACGCATTGCGACGCATTGCCACACGTTGCATCCGTCGAGCGACGGATGCGTCGTGTTGTGGCGGACCGTCGGCACAAAAAAAGTTACATGTAGCGCTTTTTTGTGCGTCGTGTCCATTTCCGACCGCGCATGCGTGGCCGGAACTCCGCCCCCGCCCTCTGCCCCCGCCCCCGGACATCACAATGGGGCAGCGGATGTGTTGAAAAATTGCATCTGCTGCCCCCATTGTGTTTTTTTTCCACTGCATGCGTCGGTACGTCGGCACGTCGCATTGCGACGTGCGTCGTTCGACGCTAGTGTGAAAGTAGCCTAAGATGCAACCCATCTCTAGGAAGGAGTCCATCATACAGGTAAATCACTCCATGGTCAAGAAACCCAAAATGTTGATTACAACACCATTGACGTAGCCAATTATTCTTGATACCCTATCAGACACATCTTTGATTTGGGCACCTGGAAGACAGCACACTTCTCGTGAAGTAATGTCCAATCCGCAGATAGACATGATCTATCAAACAGGATCATGTGACATATCACAAACTGCTCAAGGCCCTGGCTACTCTTAATCTGCCCCCGTTTATCCTCCCTCTCTCCCTGCTTGTCTCCCTCACTGTGATGTCAGCAACCCCCCTGCTTTTTTTATTCCCCATTCTGTGTCAGCCATTCTAGGATGTATCAAAAAACTGACTAGCACTTCCACACAGAAAAAGACAAGTGTGAACAGGCGCAAACTAAATGAGTCACTCTATATAACCAACAAATTAAAGCTGCACTCTGAAACATTATAATATGTAAACATTGAAAATATAAAATTGGAGCTGCATTACTGCTGTAGAAAACATTTTAAAAAATTAAGATACTTAGCGGAAAAATTGGCCAACTCGTGTGAGCCCAACAGCCAAAGACTAAGCGTACCCCTTTCTTGAGACCCTAAACCAAACATGATGCATCTCCCTGGCAAAAAAACTTCAATTATAAGGGAAGATAGGATCAAGTTCTATTGACCCGTGTGGCCCTGTACATTGTAACATTCAGCACATGTATTGTGCTGCCATCCATGACCACCAAGAATGTGCCTCTGTATTGTGCAGAGGAAAACAGCAAGATTATTTCCTGCTATACTCTGTACATAACATTTTTTGTCAGTTAAAGGGACTCTATTTTTACAAACTTGTCTGGTTTCTTGGGTCTAAAGGAGGCTGGCGCTGCACAAATTGTGGTAGAGCTGAACCTGAAGGTGTCCACAGCGGTAATACAATCACACACACAGTCAGGACCCCCCGTTTTTATGTAGCATGTTGGGACATGGAAGATGAGTACCTTGACCAAGGCTACTGCCCCACTCCATGTTACACCAAGCTCACAGCTGGAGGCAGCCACAATGCAAGAGATGCAGTCAGACACTGACTGCAGTGTACTATGTCAGTGGCTGCCATATTTTTAATGCGTAAGTGTCGTGCTCAGACTTACACACCAGCAAATGAAATGGCAGCCCACCAGTGGCTGCAGTAAAAAACTAATAAATAATAAAATGTTAAAACAAAACATTTCTTTGTATATTAAAAATAATTGATTATATAAATCAATAATTATTAATGCAAAAATAAAAATCAAGGCCCATTGAAAACGGATCTGTGTCTTGAGATTTTAGACCTCTATGTTTGGTGTTCTCCACCTTCTGTGCATACTGTGCTTTACTTGCCTCCATCCCTGCTTGGTTACATTTCATCCGCCCTTTGGCTCCTGAGATTAGTGTGCCAAGCAGTAGCGTAGCTACCGGGGGGCAGTGGGTGTGGGCATCCTGGGCCCGGTGCTCTGAGGGGGCCCACCCAGAGCTACGCTGCTGTAACTGTATCGGCGCGCGCAAAAGTTACATTCTGTGGCAGAGCAGGGAGAATCGATCTCCCTGCTCTGCCGCCCGGCCCCTATGGGGCCCCTGAGCAGGCGGGGGGGCCCCACGCCGTCATCGGAAGATCAGCTGTACAGGCATTTAGCCGATACAGCTGATCGCAGTGATGGGAGAAGGAGCGCTGTGCTCTTTCTCCCATCATCCCCCTGTCAGTATCGGTGTCTGACGTCGCCGACACTGACAGCGGGCGCAATGACGTCACTGCCCGGCGCCCACTGTCAGGAGATCAGCGGGAGCAGCGCAGGAACCAGGAAGAAGAGAGGTGAGTATTTATTTTTAATGGGTGCTGCTGCCTTATTACAGGGTCTGCCTATGGGGGGCTGCCTTATTGCAGGGTCTGCCTATGGGGGGGCTGCCTTATTACAGGGTCTGACTGTGGGGGCTGCCTTATTACAGGGTCTGTCTATAGGGGTGCTGCCTTATTACAGGGTCTGCCTATGGGGGTGCTGCCTTATTACAGGGTCTGCCTATAGGGGTGCTGCCTTATTACAGGGTCTGCCTATGGGGGTGCTGCCTTATTACAGGGTCTGACTATGGGGCCTGCCTCATTACAGGGTCTGCCTATGGGGGTGCTGCCTTATTACAGGGTCTGCCTATGGGGTGCTGCCTTATTACAGGGTCTGCCTATGGGGGTGCTGCCTTATTACAGGGTCTGACTATGGGGGTGCCTCCTTATTACAGGGTCTGACTATGGGGGTGCTGCCTTATTACATGGTCTGCCGCCTTATTACAGGGTCTGCCTATAGGGGTGCTGCCTTATTACAGGGTCTGACTATGGGGGCTGCCTTATTACAGAGTCTGACTATGGGGGGGCTGCCTTATTACAGGGTCTGACTGTGGGGGCTGCCTTATTACAGGGTCTGACTATGGGGGTGCTGCCTTATTACAGGGTCTGACTATGGGGGCTGCCTTATTACAGAGTCTGACTATGGGGGGGCTGCCTTATTACAGGGTCTGACTGTGGGGGCTGCCTTATTACAGGGTCTGACTATGGGGGTGCTGCCTTATTACAGGGTCTGCCTATGGGGGTGCTGCCTTATTACAGGGTCTGCCTATGGGGGTGCTGCCTTATTACAGGGTCTGACTAAGGGGGCTGCCTTATTACAGGGTCTGCCTATGGGGGTGCTGCCTTATTACAGGGTCTGCCTATGGGGGTGCTGCCTTATTACAGGGTCTGCCTATGGGGGTGCTGCCTTATTACAGGGTCTGACTAAGGGGGCTGCCTTATTACAGGGTCTGACTATGGGGGCTGCCTCATTACAGGGTCTGACTATAGGGGTGCTGCCTTATTACAGGGTCTGCCTATAGGGGTGCTGCCTTATTACAGGGTCTGACTATAGGGGTACTGCCTTATAACAGGGTCTGACTATAGGGGTGCTGCCTCATTACAGGGTCTGCCTATGGGGGTGCTGCCTTATTACAGGGTCTGACTATGAGGGCTGCCTTATTACAGGGTCTGACTATGGGGGTGCTGCCTTATTACAGGGTCTGACTAAGGGGGCTGCCTTATTACAGGGTCTGACTATGGGGGCTGCCTCATTACAGGGTCTGACTATAGGGGCGCTGCCTCATTACAGGGTCTGACTATGGGGGTGCCTCCTTATTACAGGGTCTGTCTATGGGGGTGCTGCCTTATTACAGGGTCTGACTATGGGGGTGCTGCCTTATTACAGGGTCTGCCGCCTTATTACAGGGTCTGCCTATAGGGGTGCCGTTAAGGGGACTTAACGGATTTGAAAAACAATAGGATATATAAGTGGAAAAGGAACACTCCGATTATGAATCCACATGCACGTGGGAAATCGGTTTCTTTCTCCTCGGTATCATCTAACGAGGATAGAAGTTTAAATGCTGA